>NW_022611296.1:0-111775 GCF_004382195.2 Drosophila sechellia
ACAAAGGATGTCGTAAATCAAGGACCAAAGAATAAGAGGTTCGTATCTAAATAATTCGTTATATTTTTAAAATAAGTTCTAATGTTGTTTTGATAATCGACAATCAAATCAAAAAATATTTCATATTAATTAGCGGTAATTAACTAGCAACATGAAATTTAAAATAATTGCTAATAGATATACATGACTAAAGATGCTAAGTGAACACAAAATTTACTTCATAAAAATATTGACAATATCGAATTTAATATAAATTCCAATTCGTAGAAATCTACGTCCAGAGACGGTATTCATAATTTGATGTTTTGATATTAAGTCAGTTCTATTCTTGGCCACGTATCGTTAATGCTAATTAAAACTTATGCCCCATTGTGTTTAACAAATAAACTAACTTGTAATGGTTTTGTTTTAATTACATGTACCCTCTGGGAGCCAATAAGCTAGATGACTGCGATGTAGTTTCAGGAGCTGCGCGGATGTAAAATTAGAACAAAGGATGTCGTAAATCAAGGACCAAAGGAATAAGAGGTTCGTATCTAAATAATTCGTTATATTTTTAAAATAAGTGTTTTATGTTGTTTTTGATAATCGACAATCAAAATCAAAAAATATTTCATATTATTAGCGGTTATTAACTACAACATGAAATTTAAAAAATTGCTAATAGATATCATACAATGAATACTTCATAAAAATATTGACAATATCGAATTTAATAAAATTCCAATTCTAGGAAATCTAGTACCAGAGATGGATTCATAATGATGAGTGTCATTTGATATTAAGTCAGTTCATTCTTGGCCAGTCATCGTTAATGCTAATTAAAACTATGCCCATTGTGTTTACAAATAACACTAAACTTGTAATGGTTTTGTTTTAATTACATGTACCCTCTGGGAGCCAATAAGCTAGATGACCTGCGATGTAGTTTCAGGAGCTGCGCGGATGTAAAATTAGACAAAGGATGTCGTAATCAAGGACCAAGAATAAGAGGTTCGTATCTAAATAATTCGTTATATTTTTAAAATAAGTTCTTATGTTGTTTTGATAATCGACAATCAAAATCAAAAATATTTAATATTAATTAGCGGTAATTAACTAGCAACATGAAATTTAAAATAATTGCTAATAGATATACATGACTAACGATGCTGAGGTGAACACAAAATTTACTTCATAAAAATATTGACAATATCGAATTTAATATAAAATTCCAATTCGTAGGAAATCTACGTACCAGAGATGGTATTCATATATTGATGACGTGGTCATTTGATATTAAGTCAGTTCTATTCTTGGCCACGTCATCGTTAATGCTAATTAAAACTTATGCCCATTGTGTTTACAAATAACACTAAACTTGTAATGGTTTTGTTTTAATTACATGTACCCTCTGGGAGCCAATAAGCTAGATGACCTGCGATGTAGTTTCAGGAGCTGCGCGGATGTAAAATTAGCACAAAGGATGTCGTAATCAAGGACCAAAGAATAAGAGGTTCGTATCTAAATAATTCGTTATATTTTTAAAATAAGTTCTTATGTTGTTTTGATAATCGACAATCAAAATCAAAAAATATTTAATATTAATTAGCGGTAATTAACTAGCAACATGAAATTTAAAAATTGCTATAGATATACATGACTAAATGCTAGGTGAACACAAAATTTACTTCATAAAAATATTGACAATATCGTATTTAATATAAAATTCCAATTCGTAGGAAATCTACGTCCTAGAGATGGTATTCATATATTGATGAAGTGGTCATTTGATATTAAGTCAGTTCATTCTTGGCCACGTCATCGTTAATGCTAATTAAAACTTATGCCCATTGTGTTACAAATAAACTAACTTGTAATGGTTTTGTTTTAATTACATGTACCCTCTGGGAGCCAATAAGCTAGATGACCTGCGATGTAGTTTCAGGAGCTGCGCGGATGTAAAATTAGACAAAGGATGTCGTAAATCAAGGACCAAGAATAAGAGGTTCGTATCTAAATAATTCGTTATATTTTTAAAATAAGTTCTTATGTTGTTTTGATAATCGACAATCAAAATCAAAAATATTTAATATTAATTAGCGGTAATTAACTAGCAACATGAAATTTAAAACAATTGCTAATAGATATACATGACTAAATATGCTGAGGTGAACACAAAATTTACTTCATAAAAATATTGACAATATCGAATTTAATATAAAATTCCAATTCGTAGGAAATCTACGTACCAGAGATGGTATTCATATATTGATGACGTGGTCCATTTGATATTAAGTCAGTTCATTCTTGGCCACGTCATCGTTATGCTAATTAAAACTTATGCCCATTGTGTTTACAAATAAACTAAACTTGTAATGGTTTTGTTTTAATTACATGTACCCTCTGGGAGCCAATAAGCTAGATGACCTGCGATGTAGTTTCAGGAGCTGCGCGATGTAAAATTAGACAAAGGATGTCGTAAATCAAGGACCAAAGAATAAGAGGTTCGTATCTAAATAATTCGTTATATTTTTAAAATAAGTTCTTATGTTGTTTTGATAATCGACAATCAAAATCAAAAATATTTAATATTAATTAGCGGTAATTAACTAGCAACATGAAATTTAAAATAATTGCTAATAGATATACATGACTAACGATGCTGAGGTGAACACAAAATTTACTTCATAAAAATATTGACAATATCGTATTTAATATAAAATTCCAATTCGTAGGAAATCTACGTACCAGAGATGGTATTCATATATTGATGACGTGGTCCATTTGATATTAAGTCAGTTCCATTCTTGGCCACGTCATCGTTAATGCTAATTAAAACTTATGCCCATTGTGTTTACAAATAACACTAAACTTGTAATGGTTTTGTTTTAATTACATGTACCCTCTGGGAGCCAATAAGCTAGATGACCTGCGATGTAGTTTCAGGAGCTGCGCGGATGTAAAATTAGAACAAAGGATGTCGTAAATCAAGGACCAAAGAATAAGAGGTTCGTATCTAAATAATTCGTTATATTTTTAAAATAAGTTCTATGTTGTTTTGATAATCGACAATCAAAATCAAAAAATATTTAATATTAATTAGCGGTAATTAACTAGCAACATGAAATTTAAAATAATTGCTAATAGATATACATGACTAACGATGCTGAGGTGAACACAAAATTTACTTCATAAAAATATTGACAATATCGAATTTAATATAAAATTCCAATTCGTAGGAAATCTACGTCCAGAGACGGTATTCATATATTGATGACGTGGTCCATTTGATATTAAGTCAGTTCTATTCTTGGCCACGTATCGTTGATGCTAATTAAAACTATGCCCATTGTGTTTACAAATAAACTAATCTTGTAATGGTTTTGTTTTAATTACATGTACCCTCTGGAGCCAATAAGCTAGATGACCTGCGATGTAGTTTCAGGAGCTGCGCGGATGTAAAATTAGAACAAAGGATGTCGTAAATCAAGGACCAAAGAATAAGAGGTTCGTATCTAAATAATTCGTTATATTTTTAAAATAAGTTCTTATGTTGTTTTGATAATAGACAATCAAATCAAAAAATATTTATATTAATTAGCGGTAATTAACTACAACATGAAATTTAAAAATTGCTAATAGATATACATGACTAAATGCTAGGTGAACACAAATTTACTTCATAAAAATATTGACAATATCGAATTTAAATAAAATTCCAATTCTAGAAATCTACGTACCAGAGATGGTATTCATAATTGATGACGTGGTCCATTTGATATTAAGTCAGTTCTATTCTTGGCCACGTCATCGTTATGCTAATTAAACTTATGCCCATTGTGTTTACAAATAACACTAAACTTGTAATGGTTTTGTTTTAATTACATGTACCCTCTGGGAGCAATAAGCTAGATGACCTGCGATGTAGTTTCAGGAGCTGCTGGATGTAAAATTAGCACAAATGATGTCGTTAATCAAGGACCAAGGAATAAGAGGTTCGTATCTAAATAATTCGTTATATTTTTAAAATAAGTAAGTACTTATGTTGTTTTGATAATAGACAATCAAATCAAAAAATATTTAATATTAATTTGCGGTTATTAACTACAACATGCAATTTATAACAATTGCTAATAGATATACATAACAAAATATGCTATTGTGAAAGTTATAATGGTTTAGTTTCAATTATAAGTTCCCATTGGAAGCCAATACGCTAGATAACCTACGATGTAATTTTAGGAGCTATGCGAATGTACAATCAAGGACCATGTCATAAATCAAGGACCATAGAAGAAGAGGTTTGTATCTAAATAATTCGTTATATTTTTAAAATAAGTTCTTATGTTGTTTTGATATTCGACAATCAAAATCAAAAAATATTTCATATTAATTAGCGGTAATTAACTAGCAACATGAAATTTAAAATAATTGCTAATAGATATACATGACTAAAGACGCTAGGTGAATACAAAATTTACTTCATAAAAATATTGACAATATCGAATTTTTTAAATAAAATTCCAATTCATAGGAAATCTACGTACCAGAGATGGAATTCATAATTGATGTTTGATATTAAGTCAGTTCTATTCTTGGCCACGTCATCGTTAATGCTAATTAAAACTTATGCCCATTGTGTTTACAAATAACACTAAACTTGTAATGGTTTTGTTTTAATTACATGTACCCTCTGGGAGCCAATAAGCTAGATGACCTGCGATGTAGTTTCAGAGCTGCGCGGATGTAAAATTAGCACAAAGGATGTCATAAATCAAGGACCTAAGAATAAAGGTTCGTATCTAAATAATTCGTTATATTTTAAAATAAGACAAGAATAAGAGGTTCGTATCTAAATAATTCGTTATATTTTTAAAATAAGTTCTAATGTTGTTTTGATAATCGACAATCAAAATCAAAAAGTATTTAATATTAATTAGCGGTAATTAACTAGCAACATGAAATTTAAAATAATTGCTAATAGATATACATGACTAACGATGCTGAAGTGAACACAAAATTTACTTCATAAAAATATTGACAATATCGTATTTAATATAAAATTCCAATTCGTAGGAAATCTACGTACCAGAGATGGTATTCATATATTGATGACGTGGTCCATTTGATATTAGGTCAGTTCCATTCTTGGCCACGTCATCCTTAATGCTAATTAAAACTAATGCCCATTGTGTTTACAAATAACACTAAACTTGTAATGGTTTTGTTTTAATTACATGTACCCTCTGGGAGCCAATAAGCTAGATGACCTGCGATGTAGTTTCAGGAGCTGCGCGGATGTAAAATCAGAACAAAGGATGTCGTCAATCAAGGACCAAAGAATAAGAGGTTCGTATCTAAATAATTCGTTATATTTTTAAAATAAGTTCTAATGTTGTTTTGATAATCGACAATCAAAATCAAAAAATATTTAATATTAATTAGCGCTAATTAACTAGCAACATGAAATTTAAAACAATTGCTCATAGATATATATGACTAAATATGCTAGGTGAACACAAAATTTACTTCATAAAAATATTGACAATATCGTATTTAATATAAAATTCCAATTCGTAGGAAATCTACGTACCAGAGATGGTATTCATATATTGATGACGTGGTCCATTTGATATTAAGTCAGTTCCATTCTTGGCCACGTAATCGTTGATGCTAATTAAAACTTATGCCCATTGTGTTTACAAATAAAACTAATCTTGTAATGGTTTTGTTTTAATTACATGTACCCTCTGGGAGCCAATAAGCTAGATGACCTGCGATGTAGTTTCAGGAGCTGCGCGGATGTAAAATTAGAACAAAGGATGTCGTAAATCAAGGACCAAAGAATAAGAGGTTCGTATCTAAATAATTCGTTATATTTTTAAAATAAGTTCTAATGTTGTTTTGATAATCGACAATCAAAATCAAAAAATATTTAATATTAATTAGCGGTAATTAACTAGCAACATGAAATTTAAAATAATTGCTAATAGATATACATGACTAACGATGCTGAGGTGAACACAAAATTTACTTCATAAAAATATTGACAATATCGAATTTAATATAAAATTCCAATTCGTAGGAAATCTACGTTCCAGAGACGGTATTCACATATTGATGACGTGGTCCATTTGATATTAAGTCAGTTCTATTCTTGGCCACATATTCGTTGATGCTAATTAAAACTGATGCCCATTGTGTTTACAAATAACACTAAACTTGTAATGGTTTTGTTTTAATTACATGTACCCTCTGGGAGCCAATAAGCTAGATGACCTGCGATGTAGTTTCAGGAGCTGCGCGGATGTAAAATTAGAACAAAGGATGTCGTAAATCAAGGACCAAAGAATAAGAGGTTCGTATCTAAATAATTCGTTATATTTTTAAAATAAGTTCTAATGTTGTTTTGATAATCGACAATCAAAATCAAAAAATATTTAATATTAATTAGCGGTAATTAACTAGCAACATGAAATTTAAAATAATTGCTAATAGATATACATGACTAACGATGCTTAGGTGAACACAAAATTTACTTCATAAAAATATTGACAATATCGTATTTAATATAAAATTCCAATTCGTAGGAAATCTACGTACCAGAGATGGTATTCATATATTGATGACGTGGTCCATTTGATATTAAGTCAGTTCCATTCTTGGCCACGTAATCGTTGATGCTAATTAAAACTTATGCCCATTGTGTTTACAAATAAAACTAATCTTGTAATGGTTTTGTTTTAATTACATATACCCTCTGGGAGCCAATAAGCTAGATGACCTGCGATGTAGTTTCAGGAGCTGCGCGGATGTAAAATTAGAACAAAGGATGTCGTAAATCAAGGACCAAAGAATAACAGGTTCGTATCTAAATAATTCGTTATATTTTTAAAATAAGTTCTAATGTTGTTTTGATAATCGACAATCAAAATCAAAAAATATTTAATATTAATTAGCGGTAATTAACTAGCAACATGAAATTTAAAATAATTGCTAATAGATATACATGACTAACGATGCTGAGGTGAACACAAAATTTACTTCATAAAAATATTGACAATATCGAATTTAATATAAAATTCCAATTCGTAGGAAATCTACGTTCCAGAGACGGTATTCACATATTGATGACGTGGTCCATTTGATATTAAGTCAGTTCTATTCTTGGCCACATATTCGTTGATGCTAATTAAAACTGATGCCCATTGTGTTTACAAATAACACTAAACTTGTAATGGTTTTGTTTTAATTACATGTACCCTCTGGGAGCCAATAAGCTAGATGACCTGCGATGTAGTTTCAGGAGCTGCGCGGATGTAAAATTAGAACAAAGGATGCCGTAAATCAAGGACCAAAGAATAACAGGTTCGTATCTAAATAATTCGTTATATTTTTAAAATAAGTTCTAATGTTGTTTTGATAATCGACAATCAAAATCAAAAAATATTTAATATTAATTAGCGGTAATTAACTAGCAACATGAAATTTAAAATAATTGATAATAGATATACATGACTAACGATGCTGAGGTGAACACAAAATTTACTTCATAAAAATATTGACAATATCGAATTTTTTAAATAAAATTCCAATTCATAGGAAATCTACGTACCAGAGATGGTATTCATATATTGATGACGTGGTCCATTTGATATTAGGTCAGTTCCATTCTTGCCCACGTCATCCTTAATGCTAATTAAAACTAATGCCCATAAATAACACTAAACTTGTAATGGTTTTGTTTTAATTACATGTACCCTCTGGGAGCCAATAAGCTGATGACCTGCGATGTAGTTTCAGAAGCTGCGCGGATGTCAAATTAGCACAAAGGATGTCGTAAATCACGGACCTAAGAATAAAAGGTTCGTATCTAAATAATTCGTTATATTTTTAAAACATCAAGGACCAAAGAATAAGAGGTTCGTATCTAAATAATTCGTTATATTTTTAAAATAAGTTCTAATGTTGTTTTAATAATCGGCAATCAAAATCAAAAAGTATTTAATATTAATTAGCGGTAATTAACTAGCAACATGAAATTTAAAAAATTTGC
This sequence comes from Drosophila sechellia, assembly GCF_004382195.2. Taxonomy (NCBI): domain Eukaryota; kingdom Metazoa; phylum Arthropoda; class Insecta; order Diptera; family Drosophilidae; genus Drosophila; species Drosophila sechellia. The sequence continues at coordinate 8,039 of NW_022611296.1, forward strand.
TAATAGATATACATGACTAACGATGCTGAGGTGAACACAAAATTTACTTCATAAAAATATTGACAATATCGTATTTAACATAAAATTCCAATTCGTAGGAAATCTACGTACCAGAGATGGTATTCATATATTGATGACGTGGTCCATTTGATATTAGGTCAGTTCCATTCTTGGCCACGTCATCCTTAATGCTAATTAAAACTAATGCCCATTGTGTTTACAAATAACACTAAAGTTGTAATGGTTTTGTTTTAATTACATGTACCCTCTGGGAGCCAATAAGCTAGATGACCTGCGATGTAGTTTCAGGAGCTGCGCGGATGTAAAATCAGAACAAAGGATGTCGTCAATCAAGGACCAAAGAATAAGAGGTTCGTATCTAAATAATTCGTTATATTTGTTAAAATAAGTTCTTATGTTGTTTTGATAATCGACAATCAAAATCAAAAAATATTTAATATTAATTAGCCCACACCCACACATACAGACACACACTTCAGGGAGACAAAAGATTATACCAAAAGCTGCAAACTGAAGATGGCACACACACACAATGAGAGAATAAGTAATTCATTTAGAAATTAAACTAAGCAAATAGAAAATTTTGCAAGTAAAAATTTTGAGCCCTCCTCCTCGATTCTCATTAGTGGCACGTAAGCTACACGGCACAGTGCAAATATAGTTTTTGTTTATGGTATATATTTCTAGTGTTTGTCAACTTAATATTTTTAACATATATTTACCGAATATTTTTAGAATATTTTGTTTGCGCCCTCCTCCTCGATTCTCATTAGTGGCACGTAAGCTACATGGCACAGTGCAAATATAGTTTTTGTTTATGGTATATACTTCTAGTGTTTGTCAACTTAGTATTTTTAACATATATATACCGAATATATTTAGAATATTTTTTTTAAATTAGTAATTTAAATTAAACTAGGCAAATGGAAAATTTTGCAAATAAAAGTTTTGCGCCCTTCGCCTCGATTCCCATTAGTGGCACGTAAGATACACGTCACAGTGCAAATATAGTTTTTGTTTCTAGTATCTAATTCTAGTGATTGTCAACTTAATATTTTTAACATATATTTACCGAATATTTTTAAGTAAACTTAATCTTTCTAATATATTTTATATATAATATTATTTTATATATAATTTTATATATAATGTTTTTTGAAATTAAGTCAGTTCCATTCTTGGCCACGTATTCGTTGATGCTAATTAAAACTGATGCCCATTGTGTTTACAAATAAAACTAATCTTGTAATGGTTTTGTTTTAATTACATGTACCCTCTGGGAGCTAATAAGCTAGATGACCTGCGATGTAGTTTCAGGAGCTGCGGGATGTAAAATCAGAACAAAGGATGTCGTCAATCAAGGACCAAAGAATAAGAGGTTCGTATCTAAATAATTCGTTATATTTGTTAAAATAAGTTCTTATGTTGTTTTGATAATCGACAACCAAATAAAAAAATATTTAATATTAATTAGCCCACACCCACACATACAGACACACACTTCAGGGAGACAAAAGATTATCCCAAAAGCTGCAAACTGAAGATGGTAAACACACACAATGAGAGAATAAGTAATTAAATTAGAAATTAAACTAAGCAAATGGAAAATTTTGCAAGTAAAAATTTTGAGCCCTCCTCCTCGATTCTCATTAGTGGCACGTAAGCTACACGGCACAGTGCAAATATAGTTTTTGTTTCTAGTATATATTTCTAGTGTTTGTCAACTTAGTATTTTTAACATATATATACCGAATATATTTAGAATATTTTTTTTAAATTAGTAATTTAAATTAAACTAGGCAAATGGAAAATTTTGCAAATAAAAGTTTTGCGCCCTTCGCCTCGATTCTCATTAGTGGCACGTAAGCTACACGTGACAGTGCAAATATAGTTTTTGTTTCTAGTATCTAATTCTAGTGATTGTCAACTTAATATTTTTAACATATATTTACCGAATATTTTTAAGTAAACTTAATCTTTCTAATATATTTTTTTTATATATAATTTTATATTTAATGTTTTTTGAAATTAAGTCAGTTCCATTCTTGGCCACGTCATCGTTAATGCTAATTAAAACTTATGCCCATTGTGTTTACAAATAACACTTAACTTGTAATGGTTTTGTTTTAATTTCATGTACCCTCTGGGAGGCTATAAGCTAGATGACCTGCGATGTAGTTTCAGGAGCTGCGCGGATGTAAAATTAGCACAATTGATGTCGTTAATCAAGGACCAAGGAATAAGAGGTTTGTATATAAATAAGTCGTTATATTTCTAAAATAAGTTCTTATGTTGTTTTGAAAATCGACAATCAAAATGAAAAAATATTTAATATTAATTAGCGGTTATTAATTACAACATGAAATTTATAACAATTGCTAATAGATATACATAACAAAATATGCTACTGTGAAAGTTATAATGGTTTAGTTTCAATTATAAGTTCCCTTTGGAAGCCAATACGCTAGATAACCTACGATGTAATTTTAGGAGCTATGCGAATGTACAATCAGCAAATAGGATGTCATAAATCAAGGACCATAGAAGAAGAGGTTTGTATATAAATAATTCGTTATATTTTTAAAATAAGTTCCTATGTTGTTTTGATATTCGACAATCAAAATCAAAAAATATTTAATATAAATTAGCGGTAATTAACTAGCAACATGAAATTTAAAATAATTGCTAATAGATATACATGACTAACGATGCTAAGGTGAACACAAAATTTCCTTCATAAAAATATTGACAATATCAAATTTAATATAAAATTCCAATTCGTAGGAAATCTACGTTCCAGAGACGGTATTCATATATTGATGACTTGGTCCATTTGATATTAAGTCAGTTCTATTCTTGGCCACGTATTCGTTGATGCTAATTAAAACTGATGCCCATTGTGTTTACAAATAAAACTAATCTTGTAATGGTTTTGTTTTAATTACATTTACCCTCTGGAAGCCAATAAGCTAGATGACCTGCAATGTAGTTTCAGGAGCTGCTTGGATGTAAAATAAGCACAAATGATGTCGTTAATCAAGGACCATAGAATAAGAGGTTTGTATCTAAATAATTCGTTATATTTTTAAAATAAGTAAGTACTTATGTTGTTTTGATAATAGACAATCAAATCAAAAAATATTTAATATTAATTAGCGGTTATTAACTACAACATGAAATTTATAACAATTGCTAATAGATATACATAACAAAATATGCTATTGTGAAAGTTATAATGGTTTAGTTTCAATTATAAGTTCCCTTTGGAAGCCAATACGCTAGATAACCTACGATGTTAATTTAGGAGCTATGCGAATGTACAATCAGCAAATAGGATGTCATAAATCAAGGACCATAGAAGAAGAGGTTTATATCTAAATAATACGTTATATTTTTAAAATAAGTTCTTATGTTGTTTTAATATTCGACAATCAAAATCAAAAAATATTTCATATTAATTAGCGGTAATTAACTAGCAACATGAAATTTAAAATAATTGCTAATAGATATACATGACTAAAGACGCTAAGTGAATACAAAATTTACTTCATAAAAATATTGACTATATCGAATTTTTTAAATAAAATTCCAATTCATAGGAAATCTACGTACCAGAGATGGTATTCATAATTGATGTTTGATATTAAGTCAGTTCTATTCTTGGCCACGTCATCCTTAATGCGAATTAAAACTAATACCCATTGTGTTTACAAATAACACTAAAGTTGTAATGGTTTTGTTTTAATTACATGTACCCTCTGGGAGCCAATAAGCTAGATGACCTGCGATGTAGTTTCAGAAGCTGCGCGGATGTAAAATTAGCGCAAAGGATGTCATAAATCAAGGACCTAAGAATAAAAGGTTCGTATCTAAATAATTCGTTATATTTTTAAAATAAGTTCTAATGTTGTTTTGATAATCGACAATCAAAATCAAATAGTATTTAATATTAATTAGCGGTAATTAACTAGCAACATGAAATTTAAAATAATTGCTAATAGATATACATGACTAACGATGCTGAAGTGAACACAAAATTTACTTCATAAAAATATTGACAATATCGTATTTAATATAAAATTCCAATTCGTAGGAAATCTACGTATTGGTATTCATATATTGATGACGTGGTCCATTTGATATTAGGTCAGTTCCATTCTTGGCCACGTCATCCTTAATGCTAATTAAAACTAATGCCCATTGTGTTTACAAATAATACTAAACTTGTAATGGTTTTGTTTTAATTTCATGTACCCTCTGGGAGCCAATAAGCTAGATGACCTGCGATGTAGTTTCAGGAGCTGCGCGGATGTAAAATCAGAACAAAGGATGTCGTCAATCAAGGACCAAAGAATAAGAGGTTCGTATCTAAATAATTCGTTATATTTGTTAAAATAAGTTCTTATGTTGTTTTGATAATCGACAACCAAATAAAAAAATATTTAATATTAATTAGCCCACACCCACACATACAGACACACACTTCATGGAGACAAAAGATTATCCCAAAAGCTGCAAACTGAATTTGGCACACAAACACAATGAGAGAATAAGTAATTAAATTAGAAATTAAACTAAGCAAATAGAAAATTTTGCAAGTAAAAATTTTGAGCCCTCCTCCTCGATTCTCATTAGTGGCACGTAAGCTACATGGCACAGTGCAAATATAGTTTTTGTTTATGGTATATACTTCTAGTGTTTGTCAACTTAGTATTTTTAACATATATATACCGAATATATTTAGAATATTTTTTTAAATTAGTAATTTAAATTAAACTAGGCAAATGGAAAATTTTGCAAATAAAAGTTTTGCGCCCTTCGCCTCGATTCTCATTAGTGGCACGTAAGCTACACGTGACAGTGCAAATATAGTTTTTGTTTCTAGTATCTAATTCTAGTGATTGTCAACTTAATATTTTTAACATATATTTACCGAATATTTTTAAGTAAACTTAATCTTTCTAATATATTTTTTTTATATATAATTTTATATTTAATGTTTTTTGAAATTAAGTCAGTTCCATTCTTGGCCACGTCATCGTTAATGCTAATTAAAACTTATGCCCATTGTGTTTACAAATAACACTTAACTTGTAATGGTTTTGTTTTAATTTTATGTACCCTCTGGGAGGCAATAAGCTAGATGACCTGCGATGTAGTTTTAGGAGCTGCGCGGATGTAAAATTATCACAATTGATGTCGTTAATCAAGGACCAAGGAATAAGAGGTTTGTATATAAATAAGTCGTTATATTTCTAAAATAAGTTCTTATGTTGTTTTGAAAATCGACAATCAAAATGAAAAAATATTTAATATTAATTAGCGTTTATTAATTACAACATGAAATTTATAACAATTGCTAATAGATATACATAACAAAATATGCTACTGTGAAAGTTATAAAGGTTTAGTTTCAATTATAAGTTCCCTTTGGAAGCCAATACGCTAGATAACCTACGATGTAATTTTAGGAGCTATGCGAATGTACAATCAGCAAATAGGATGTCATAAATCAAGGACCATAGAAGAAGAGGTTTGTATCTAAATAATTCGTTATATTTTTAAAATAAGTTCCTATGTTGTTTTGATATTCGACAATCAAAATCAAAAAATATTTAATATTAATTAGCGGTAATTAACTAGCAACATGAAATTTAAAATAATTGCTAATAGATATACATGACTAACGGTGCTAAGGTGAACACAAAATTTCCTTCATAAAAATATTGACAATATCAAATTTAATATAAAATTCCAATCCGTAGGAAATCTACGTTCCAGAGACGGTATTCATATATTGATGACGTGGTCCATTTGATATTAAGTCAGTTCTATTCTTGGCCACGTCATCGTTAATGCTAATTAAAACTTATGCCCATTGTGTTTACAAATAACACTAAACTTGTAATGGTTTTGTTTTAATTACATGTACCCTCTGGGAGCCAATAAGCTAGATGACCTGCGATGTAGTTTCAGGAGCTGCTTGGATGTAAAATTAGCACAAATGATGTCGTTAATCAAGGACCAAGGAATAAGAGGTTCGTATGTAAATAATTCGTTACATTTTTAAAATAAGTAAGTACTTATGTTGTTTTGATAATAGACAATCAAATCAAAAAATATTTAATATTAATTAGCGGTTATTAACTACAACATGAAATTTATAACAATTGCTAATAGATATACATAACAAAATATGCTATTGCGAAAGTTATAATGGTTTAGTTTCAATTATAAGTTCCCTCTGAAAGCCAATACGCCAGATGACCTACTATGTAATAGTAGGAGCTATCCGAATGTACAATCAGCGAAAAGGATGTCATAAATCAAGGACCATAGAATAAGAGGTTTATATCTAAATAATTCGTTATATTTATAAAATAAGTTCTAATGTTGTTTTGATAATTGACAATCAAAATCAAAAAATATTTAATATTAATTAGCCCACACCCACACATACAGACACACACCTCAGGAAGACAAAAGATTATCCCAAAAGCTGGAAACTGGAGATGGCACACACACAAAATGAGAGAATAAGTAATTAAATTAGAAATTAAACTAAGCAAATGGAAAATTTTGCAAGTACAAATTTTGAGCCCTCCTCCTCGATTCTCATTAGTGGCACGTAAGCTACACGGCACAGTGCAAATATAGTTTTTGTTTCTAGTATATATTTCTAGTGTTTGTCAACTTAATATTTTTAACATATATTTACCGAATATTTTTAGAATATTTTGTTTGCGCCCTCCTCCTCGATTCTCATTAGTGGCACGTAAGCTACATGGCACAGTGCAAATATAGTTTTTGCTTATGGTATATACTTCTAGTGTTTGTCAACTTAGTATTTTTAACATATATATACCGAATATATTTAGAATATTTTTTTTAAATTAGTAATTTAAATTAAACTAGGCAAATGGAAAATTTTGCAAATAAAAGTTTTGCGCCCTTCGCCTCGATTCTCATTAGTGGCACGTAAGCTACACGTCACAGTGCAAATATAGTTTTTGTTTCTAGTATCTAGTGTTTGTCAACTTAATATTTTTAACATATATTTACCGAATATTTTTAGGTAAACTTAATCTTTCTAATATATTTTTTTTATATATAATTTTATATTTAATGTTTTTTGAAATTAAGTCAGTTCTATTCTTGGCCACGTCATCGTTAATGCTAATTAAAACTTATGCCCATTGTGTTTACAAATAACACTAAACTTGTAATGGTTTTGTTTTAATTACATGTACCCTCTGGTAGGCAATGAGCTAGATGACCTGCGATGTAGCTTTAGGAGCTGCGCGGATGTAAAATTAGCACAATTGATGTCGTTAATCAAGGACCAAGGAATAAGAGGTTTGTATATAAATAAGTCATTATATTTCTAAAATAAGTTCTTATGTTGCTTTGAAAATCGACAATCAAAATGAAAAAATATTTAATATTAATTAGCGGTTATTAATTACAACATGAAATTTATAATAATTGCTAATAGATATACATAACAAATAATGCTACTGTGAAAGTTATAATAGTTTAGTTTCAATTATAAGTTCCCTTTGGAAGCCAATACGCTAGATAACCTACTATGTAATTTTAGGAGCTATGCGAATGTACAATCAGCAAATAGGATGTCATAAATCAAGGACCATAGAATAAGAGGTTTGTATCTAAATAATTCGTTATATTTTTAAAATAAGTTCCTATGTTGTTTTGATATTCGACAATCAAAATCAAAAAATATTTAATATTAATTAGCGGTAATTAACTAGCAATATGAAATTTAAAATAATTGCTAATAGATATACATGACTAACGGTGCTAAGGTGAACACAAAATTTCCTTCATAAAAATATTGACAATATCAAATTTAATATAAAATTCCAATTCGTAGGAAATCTACGTTCCAGAGACGGTATTCACATATTGATGACGTGGTCCATTTGATATTAAGTCAGTTCTATTCTTGGCCACGTCATCGTTAATGCTAATTAAAACTTATGCCCATTGTGTTTACAAATAACACTAAACTTGTAATGGTTTTGTTTTAATTACATGTACCCTCTGGGAGCCAATAAGCTAGATGACCTGCGATGTAGTTTCAGGAGCTGCTTGGATGTAAAATTAGCACAAATGATGTCGTTAATCAAGGACCAAGGAATAAGAGGTTCGTATCTAAATAATTCGTTACATTTTTAAAATAAGTAAGTACTTATGTTGTTTTGATAATCGACAATCAAATCAAAAAATATTTAATATTAATTAGCGGTTATTAACTACAACATGAAATTTATAACAATTGCTAATAGATATACATAACAAAATATGCTATTGTGAAAGTTATAATGGTTTAGTTTCAATTATAAGTTCCCTTTGGAAGCCAATACGCTAGATAACCTACGATGTAAATTTAGGAGCTATGCGAATGTACAATCAGCAAATAGGATGTCATAAATCAAGGACCATAGAAGAAGAGGTTTATATCTAAATAATACGTTATATTTTTAAAATAAGTTCTTATGTTGTTTTAATATTCGACAATCAAAATCAAAAAATATTTCATATTAATTAGCGGTAATTAACTAGCAACATGAAATTTAAAATAATTGCTAATAGATATAGTCATGTATACCCTTACATACCCTCTTATTAGATTAAGTTATGTTAGAATACACATGGCGCTAAGCTTTTTGTCTGAGCTTAGCTTTATTTTTAGTCAGTAGATAAGAAGACCTCGATCTGTACACATCATTGAATAAACCCTCAATTTGTTAAGCGAAACCTTTCGTTTTGTTTTAACCCCTCTTTAATCGACAAAGAAGTCGATGGGTGCTTAACTGAGGAGTTCAACCTTCAACCTACAGACGACAACGAAGTCGTTTCTGGAGGCAACGATCTTTTGGACACAACGGTCTCTGCTCGGAAGGCCCTATCAACCTTCCACATAACTGGCGACGAGGATCAACACAGAAAAAATAAGGAAACCAGCCATACGTCAAGAAATTCAATCGGAACCACAGTAAGCTGTTCTTATGTAATTTAAGTCCGGAAATCTTCAATACGTTAACCAATGCACGTGGCCGAGTATAAAGAGGAACATAAAACATAACTGGAAAGCTTTGGAACACCTGCATGTACGGAGTGACGAAACCCAACCTGGAGAAGAAGAACTTAAGCTGATAAAATTTTTTTTTCTTCGACAAAGCTCTTTATACTAGCTAAGATAAGAAACTAAAAGCTAACTATTAATACTTGCGAACCTCGAGAGAAAACAAAGAAATCTAAAATGAACGAAAATAGCTTAGCCGCATTTAACTCAACAATGAACTGCATCAAGTTAATACAAAATTTTGATGGTACTGATACAAATCAATTGCCAGATTTAATTACACAAATAGAAAATATCCTTCCTTCTTTTGATGTTTTCGACACGAATACAAAAAATATTTTGTTTGGCTTTATAAAAAATAAATTTGTGGGATTATGCAGGCCAGTGATTCATAGGCATGGAAATATGACAGAGTGGGAAAGTTTTAAACGTGTAATTCTGAAAAATTTCGGGAAAAAAGAAACAAGCGATGTCTTAATGGATATGTTAAAATTGTGTCGAGTGGAATCAACTATAGAAGAATATTATAACAAAATTAATGAAATTTCGAATAGGGTACACAACCGGATACTGATCCATGACGACAAAACATACACCACATTAGAAGTGAACCGAATTGCACTCCGCGTTTTTAGAGACAACTTGCCTGAACCTACAAAAACGTTAATATTCGCGAGAAACCCAAATTCCGTAGAGGATGCCTATAAAATCATTGAAGATGCTCGGCATCAAAGCTACACATTATACGGACCAATTCGAAGAAATAATAGGTACAATAAACCCAACTTCAGAACCAATTTCAGTAATGATAATAGAAATGTAAACGAACCAGTCGTTACAGAAAGAAGCCTTGATGAAGCCAATAGGTTTCAACAAAATAATGTTGAACAACAAGAAAATTCAAGAACTGAAGGTACGCCTAGGGTAAATAATAGAAGGCAGGGATATCAATATCAATCGAATAATAGCTCAACTTCTAATTCTGCTCGAGTCTCAACAAATAGTCGAAATGTGCAAAGCTCTGAGCAAAGCAGGCGTAGTTTCGAGCCAATGGATATTAATCAATCAAGTGTAAATTTTCAGATAGAGGATCAAGACGAATACCATATATAGAAGTTCAAGGTAAAAAGAGGCCATTATTATTTATTATTGACACTGGAGCAGAATTCAGTGTAATAAATGATAATTTGTGTCACCCGAAGTGGAAAACAGACATTGACATAGAAGTAAAAGCAATGGGAAACAAAATTAAAATAGGAAAATTATGCAGGTTTCCATGTTTTCAAGAATTTGAAGCTGAAGGTTATATTTGTGAATTTCTAGAGTATAATTTTCACAACTATTTCGATGGGCTAATTGGCTGTAACATACTTAATGACTTGCATGCAGTCATCGATTACTCAAACAAAAAGATTCAACTCAATAATGTTTATTTAGATCTTTTAGTTCAAGAAAACCACTTGGATCTTGGCATACATAACTTAATTCCAATGAACTTAATTTGTCCACAGGCCAGATCCTCAATAAATGAGCTTATACAAAAATTCGAACATATTTTTTACAAAGAAGGCCAAGACCTAAGTTTCACAAGTGAAATCAAACACAGGATTATTACAAAGAATGATCTTCCCATTTATTCGAAAACATACAAATACCCAGAAATTCACAAAGACGAAGTTAACCGGCAAATAGCAGAAATGTTAGATCAAGGAATTATAAGACACTCTAAAAGCCCATATAATAGTCCTTTGTGGGTTGTTCAGAAAAAAATGGACCAGTCCAATAAGCAAAAGTGGCGGCTCGTCGTAGACTACCGTAAACTTAATAAGGAAACCATTGAAGATCGATTCCCGATCCCAAATATAGACGAGATTTTCGACAAATTGGGCGACTGTAAAATTTTTTCAACTTTAGACCTTGCAAAAGGTTTCTATCAGATAGAAATGGACAACAAAGATGTGCACAAAACAGCCTTTTCAACAACCAGTGGCCATTACGAGTTCCTTCGTATGCCTTTCGGACTACGGAACGCACCTTCAACATTTCAAAGGCTAATGAATAATATCCTTAGCCCCTATACCGGACAATTTTGCATTGTTTACATGGATGACATCCTTATATTTTCTAAGAATATAGGGGAACACGTCAATCATTTAAGCTGTATCTTCAGCTGTCTATCTAAGGCAAATTTAAAACTCCAATCAGACAAATGCGAGTTTGCCAGAGAGGAGATTGAATTTCTCGGACATACCATTAATTCAGAAGGTCTAAAGCCAAGTCAGAAGAAAATTGACGCAATTTGTAAGATAAATTTACCGACAAACCAGAAACAAATTAAAAGTTTTCTAGGCATCACAGGTTATTTGAGGCGCTACATAAAAGACTACTCCAAAATTGCCCAGCCCTTAATAAAATACTTAAAGAAAAATTCTAAAATAAACACACATGATCAAGAATACGTAGAAGCTTTTCAAAAACTAAAAATCCTAATAACAAGCGATCCGATAGTCGTTTACCCAGATTTTAACAAACAATTCACGATAGTTACAGACGCAAGTAACTATGCATTAGGCGCCGTGCTCATGCAAGATAATAAAGTAATTTCTTATGCTAGTCGTTCTCTTAAAAATCATGAACTTAATTACAGTACAATAGAAAAAGAGCTTCTTGCAATCTATTGGTCAACAAAATTCTTTAAATATTATATTTACGGAAGAAAGTTTATAATTAAAACCGACCATAGACCCCTAGTTTGGCTTAATAATCTAAAGGAACCCAACCTAAAGTTACAACGTTGGAAAGTGCAATTAAACGAGTTTGATTTTGACATAACATTTATAAAAGGTAAAGAAAACGCTTTAGCAGACGGACTTAGCAGAATTGTCAAAGCATCAACAGAAGAGTATGATAAAAATGCCCAAACAAATATAGAAATTAATAACTTAGATATATTTATGCTAGAGAACACTAACACATTACCGGAAGTTACGCCTAAGACAAAAATTATAAATGAAGATTTCTCGAAAGATCTAATTCATATATTTGCCAACGATATTGACGATTTGGAAACTATTCACAGTGCGGACTCAGACGATCTTAATTTTATTAGTATTACAACTAATTGTCTAAACGTTTTTAAAATCCAAATACAAATAATAGAAGCGGAAAGCGATTTAAGTACCTTCAAAATTTTGCATAACAAGAAAATACGACATATCTTTAAATCAAGCGGAAATCAGGAAAATATGCTTAAGTTCATGCAAGAGAAACTGCCAGAAAAAGGCTTAGTTGTAATATTTTGTGAAAATTTAAGTTTATTTGTAAAATTTCAAGAAATTTATAGGCAGTATTTTTCAAGTAATAAAAATTTAAGAATTCTAAAGTCAGGTACATTGTTAGAAGACATAAATGATAAAGAAAAACTCCTGAAGATTATCGAAAACGAACACATAAAGAATAATCACAGAGGCATTAACGAAATTTTTATATCTATAAGAGAAAAATACTATTATCCAAAAATGAAAAAGTTTATTCAAAATTATATTAACAATTGTAAAATTTGTAATTTAGCCAAATATGAAAGACAACCTATAAAATATAATTTTAATATTACAGAAACGCCAGATAAAATAAACGATATAATTCACATAGACATCTGGTATCCTAAAAGAAACATTATGTACGTTACATCAATTGACAAAATGTCTAAATATGCCACTGCTCAACATATTAAAGACAGATCTTGGATTTCTTTGCTTAACGCAATCAAATTAAGAATTCAATACTTAGGAAAGCCGAAAAAGATTGTAACTGATAACGAATTCGATATTGTCGTAATTAAGCAATTTCTCCTCGAAAATAACATAGATATACACTTTACAACTCCTTATAAGAAAACTGGAAACTCTGATGTGGAAAGATTGCACTTAACCCTAAATGAACATATGCGATTGTATAATGCTGATCCAAACAATTTTGACACTATTCAAGAAAATGTTTATAAAGCAATTGTTTGCTATAATAACACAATTCATTCAACCACAAATATTAGACCGATAGATTTATTTAATAATATACTTTGTCACGAAGACATCTCTAAACTATCCGAAAAGCTAGTAAGAAACAAACAAACTTTAAATGCAAAACAGGATAACATAAACGAGTCAAACTTCTCAAATATATTTGTAAAAAATAATCAAGTAGGAAAATCAAATCCAAAATATAAAGAAATAAGTAATTACACTCAATACGGTAACTACTTGATTAATAATAAAGACAATAAACGAAAAATCTATAAGGATCAGGTGAAACGGAAATATAAATATCAAAATGAAGATTGTGAAACCTAACATTTCTGTACTCCTATTATTTACATATGTATTACTTAATGAAATAATTTCAACCACATACTTGAAACTTACGCTGGGGGAGTCATGTATACCCTTACATACCCTCTTATTAGATTAAGTTATGTTAGAATACACATGGCGCTAAGCTTTTTGTCTGAGCTTAGCTTTATTTTTAGTCAGTAGATAAGAAGACCTCGATCTGTACACATCATTGAATAAACCCTCAATTTGTTAAGCGAAACCTTTCGTTTTGTTTTAACCCCTCTTTAATCGACAAAGAAGTCGATGGGTGCTTAACTGAGGAGTTCAACCTTCAACCTACAGACGACAACGAAGTCGTTTCTGGAGGCAACGATCTTTTGGACACAACGGTCTCTGCTCGGAAGGCCCTATCAACCTTCCACATAACTATATACATGACTAAAGACGCTAAGTGAATACAAAATTTACTTCATAAAAATATTGACAATATCGAATTTTTTAAATAAAATTCCAATTCATAGGAAATCTACGTACCAGAGATGGTATTCATAATTGATGTTTGATATTAAGTCAGTTCTATTCTTGGCCACGTCATCCTTAATGCGAATTAAAACTAATGCCCATTGTGTTTACAAATAACACTAAAGTTGTAATGGTTTTGTTTTAATTACATGTACCCTCTGGGAGCCAATAAGCTAGATGACCTGCGATGTAGTTTCAGAAGCTGCGCGGATGTAAAATTAGCACAAAGGATGTCATAAATCAAGGACCTAAGAATAAAAGGTTCGTATCTAAATAATTCGTTATATTTTTAAAATAAGTTCTAATGTTGTTTTGATAATCGACAATCAAAATCAAATAGTATTTAATATTAATTAGCGGTAATTAACTAGCAACATGAAATTTAAAATAATTGCTAATAGATATACATGACTAACGATGCTGAAGTGAACACAAAATTTACTTCATAAAAATATTGACAATATCGTATTTAATATAAAATTCCAATTCGTAGGAAATCTACGTACCAGAGATGGTATTCATATATTGATGACGTGGTCCATTTGATATTAGGTCAGTTCCATTCTTGGCCACGTCATCCTTAATGCTAATTAAAACTAATGCCCATTGTGTTTACAAATAACACTAAACTTGTAATGGTTTTGTTTTAATTTCATGTACCCTCTGGGAGCCAATAAGCTAGATGACCTGCGATGTAGTTTCAGGAGCTGCGCGGATGTAAAATCAGAACAAAGGATGTCGTCAATCAAGGACCTAAGAATAAGAGGTTTATATCTAAATAATTCGTTATATTTATAAAATAAGTTCTAATGTTGTTTTGATAATTGACAATCAAAATCAAAAAATATTTAATATTAATTAGCGCTAATTAACTAGCAACATGAAATTTAAAACAATTGCTCATAGATATATATGACTAAATATGCTAAGGTGAACACAAAATTTACTTCATAAAAATATTGACAATATCGTATTTAATATAAAATTCCAATTCGTAGGAAATCTACGTACCAGAGATGGTATTCATATATTGATGACGTGGTCCATTTGATATTAAGTCAGTTCCATTCTTGGCCACGTCATCGTTAATGCTAATTAAAACTTATGCCCATTGTGTTTACAAATAACACTAAACTTGTAATGGTTTTGTTTTAATTTCATGTACCCTCTGGGAGCAATAAGCTAGATGACCTGCGATGTAGTTTAGGAGCTGCGCGGATGTAAAATTAGCACAATGATGTCGTTAATCAAGGACCAAGAATAAGAGGTTGTATATAAATAATCGTTATATTTCTAAAATAAGTTCTTATGTTGTTTTGAAATCGACAATCAAAATAAAAAATATTTAATATTAATTAGCGGTTATTAATTACAACATGAAATTTATAACAATTGCTAATAGATATACATAACAAAATATGCTACTGTGAAAGTTAAAAGGTTTAGTTTCAATTATAAGTTCCCTTTGGAAGCCAATACGCTAGATAACCTACGATGTAATTTTAGGAGCTATGCGAATGTACAATCAGCAAATAGGATGTCATAAATCAAGGACCATAGAAGAAGAGGTTTGTATCTAAATAATTCGTTATATTTTTAAAATAAGTTCTATGTTGTTTTGATAATCGACAATCAAAATCAAAAAATATTTAATATTAATTAGCGGTAATTAACTAGCAACATGAAATTTAAAATAATTGCTAATAGATATACATGACTAACGGTGCTAAGGTGAACACAAAATTTCCTTCATAAAAATATTGACAATATCAAATTTAATATAAAATTCCAATTCGTAGGAAATATACGTTCCAGAGACGGTATTCATATATTGATGACGTGGTCCATTTGATATTAAGTCAGTTCTATTCTTGGCCACGTCATCGTTAATGCTAATTAAAACTTATGCCCATTGTGTTTACAAATAACACTAAACTTGTAATGGTTTTGTTTTAATTACATGTACCCTCTGGGAGCCAATAAGCTAGATGACCTGCGATGTAGTTTCAGGAGCTGCGCGGATGTAAAATCAGAACAAAGGATGTCGTCAATCAAGGACCTAAGAATAAGAGGTTTATATCTAAATAATTCGTTATATTTATAAAATAAGTTCTAATGTTGTTTTGATAATTGACAATCAAAATATATTTAATATTAATTAGCGCTAATTAACTAGCAACATGAAATTTAAAACAATTGCTCATAGATATATATGACTAAATATGCTAAGGTGAACACAAAATTTACTTCATAAAAATATTGACAATATCGTATTTAATATAAAATTCCAATTCGTAGGAAATCTACGTACCAGAGATGGTATTCATATATTGATGACGTGGTCCTTTTGATATTAAGTCAGTTCCATTCTTGGCCACGTCATCGTTAATGCTAATTAAAACTTATGCCCATTGTGTTTACAAATAACACTAAACTTGTAATGGTTTTGTTTTAATTTCATGTACCCTCTGGGAGGCAATAAGCTAGATGACCTGCGATGTAGTTTTAGGAGCTGCGCGGATGTAAAATTAGCACAATTGATGTCGTTAATCAAGGACCAAGGAATAAGAGGTTTGTATATAAATAAGTCGTTATATTTCTAAAATAAGTTCTTATGTTGTTTTGAAAATCGACAATCAAAATGAAAAAATATTTAATATTAATTAGCGGTTATTAATTACAACATGAAATTTATAACAATTGCTAATAGATATACATAACAAAATATGCTACTGTGAAAGTTAAAAAGGTTTAGTTTCAATTATAAGTTCCCTTTGGAAGCCAATACGCTAGATAACCTACGATGTAATTTTAGGAGCTATGCGAATGTACAATCAGCAAATAGGATGTCATAAATCAAGGACCATAGAAGAAGAGGTTTGTATCTAAATAATTCGTTATATTTTTAAAATAAGTTCCTATGTTGTTTTGATATTCGACAATCAAAATCAAAAAATATTTAATATTAATTAGCGGTAATTAACTAGCAACATGAAATTTAAAATAATTGCTAATAGATATACATGACTAACGGTGCTAAGGTGAACACAAAATTTCCTTCATAAAAATATTGACAATATCAAATTTAATATAAAATTCCAATTCGTAGGAAATATACGTTCCAGAGACGGTATTCATATATTGATGACGTGGTCCATTTGATATTAAGTCAGTTCTATTCTTGGCCACGTCATCGTTAATGCTAATTAAAACTTATGCCCATTGTGTTTACAAATAACACTAAACTTGTAATGGTTTTGTTTTAATTACATGTACCCTCTGGGAGCCAATAAGCTAGATGACCTGCGATGTAGTTTCAGGAGCTGCGCGGATGTAAAATCAGAACAAAGGATGTCGTTAATCAAGGACCAAGGAATAAGAGGTTTGTATATAAATAAGTCGTTATATTTCTAAAATAAGTTCTTATGTTGTTTTGAAAATCGACAATCAAAATGAAAAAATATTTAATATTAATTAGCGGTTATTAATTACAACATGAAATTTATAACAATTGCTAATAGATATACATAACAAAATATGCTACTGTGAAAGTTAAAAAGGTTTAGTTTCAATTATTTTTGAAATTTTGTGTTCACCTTAGCATATTTAGTCATATATATCTATGAGCAATTGTTTTAAATTTCATGTTGCTAGTTAATTAGCGCTAATTAATATTAAATATTTTTTGATTTTGATTGTCAATTATCAAAACAACATTAGAACTTATTTTATAAATATAACGAATTATTTAGATATAAACCTCTTATTCTTAGGTCCTTGATTGACGACATCCTTTGTTCTGATTTTACATCCGCGCAGCTCCTGAAACTACATCGCAGGTCATCTAGCTTATTGGCTCCCAGAGGGTACATGTAATTAAAACAAAACCATTACAAGTTTAGTGTTATTTGTAAACACAATGGGCATTAGTTTTAATTAGCATTAAGGATGACGTGGCCAAGAATGGAACTGACCTAATATCAAATGGACCACGTCATCAATATATGAATACCATCTCTGGTACGTAGATTTCCTACGAATTGGAATTTTATATTAAATACGATATTGTCAATATTTTTATGAAGTAAATTTTGTGTTCACTTCAGCATCGTTAGTCATGTATATCTATTAGCAATTATTTTAAATTTCATGTTGCTAGTTAATTACCGCTAATTAATATTAAATACTATTTGATTTTGATTGTCGATTATCAAAACAACATTAGAACTTATTTTAAAAATATAACGAATTATTTAGATACGCCCCTTTTATTCTTAGGTCCTTGATTTATGACATCCTTTGTGCTAATTTTACATCCGCGCAGCTTCTGAAACTACATCGCAGGTCATCTAGCTTATTGGCTCCCAGAGGGTACATGTAATTAAAACAAAACCATTACAACTTAGTGTTATTTGTAAACACAATAGGCATTAGTTTTAATTCGCATTAAGGATGACGTGGCCAACAATAGAACTGACTTAATATCAAACATCAATTATGAATACCATCTCTGGTACGTAGATTTCCTATGAATTGGAATTTTATTTAAAAAATTCGATATTGTCAATATTTTTATGAAGTAAATTTTGTATTCACCTTAGCGTCTTTAGTCATGTATATCTATTAGCAATTATTTTAAATTTCATGTTGCTAGTTAATTACCGCTAATTAATATGAAATATTTTTTGATTTTGATTGTCGAATATTAAAACAACATAAGAACTTATTTTAAAAATATAACGTATTATTTAGATATAAACCTCTTATTCTATGGTCCTTGATTTATGACATCCTTTTCGCTGATTGTACATTCGGATAGCTCCTAATATTACATCGTAGGTCATCTGGCGTATTGGCTTTCAGAGGGAACTTATAATTGAAACTAAACCATTATAACTTTCGCAATAGCATATTTTGTTATGTATATCTATTAGCAATTGTTATAAATTTCATGTTGTAGTTAATAACCGCTAATTAATATTAAATATTTTTTGATTTGATTGTCTATTATCAAAACAACATAAGTACTTACTTATTTTAAAAATGTAACGAATTATTTAGATACGAACCTCTTATTCCTTGGTCCTTGATTAACGACATCATTTGTGCTAATTTTACATCCAAGCAGCTCCTGAAACTACATCGCAGGTCATCTAGCTTATTGGCTCCCAGAGGGTACATGTAATTAAAACAAAACCATTACAAGTTTAGTGTTATTTGTAAACACAATGGGCATTAGTTTTAATTAGCATTAAGGATGACGTGGCCAAGAATGGAACTGACCTAATATCAAATGGACCACGTCATCAATATATGAATACCATCTCTGGTACGTAGATACAAGGTGCTAGTTAATTAGCGCTAATTAATATTAAATATATTTTGATTGTCAATTATCAAAACAACATTAGAACTTATTTTATAAATATAACGAATTATTTAGATATAAACCTCTTATTCTTAGGTCCTTGATTTACGACATCCTTTGTTCTGATTTTACATCCGCGCAGCTCCTGAAACTACATCGCAGGTCATCTAGCTTATTGGCTCCCAGAGGGTACATGTAATTAAAACAAAACCACTACAAGTTTAGTGTTATTTGTAAACACAATGGGCATAAGTTTTAATTAGCATTAACGATGACGTGGCCAAGAATAGAACTGACTTAATATCAAATGGACCACGTCATCAATATATGAATACCGTCTCTGGAACGTATATTTCCTACGAATTGGAATTTTATATTAAATTGATATTGTCAATATTTTTATGAAGGAAATTTTGTGTTCACCTTAGCACCGTTAGTCATGTATATCTATTAGCAATTATTTTAAATTTCATGTTGCTAGTTAATTACCGCTAATTAATATTAAATATTTTTTGATTTTGATTGTCGAATATCAAAACAACATAGGAACTTATTTTAAAAATATAACGAATTATTTAGATACGCCCCTTTTATTCTTAGGTCCTTGATTTATGACATCCTTTGTGCTAATTTTACATCCGCGCAGCTTCTGAAACTACATCGCAGGTCATCTAGCTTATTGGCTCCCAGAGGGTACATGTAATTAAAACAAAACCATTACAACTTAGTGTTATTTGTAAACACAATGGGCATTAGTTTTAATTCGCATTAAGGATGACGTGGCCAACAATAGAACTGACTTAATATCAAACATCAATTATGAATACCATCTCTGGTACGTAGATTTCCTATGAATTGGAATTTTATTTAAAAAATTCGATATAGTCAATATTTTTATGAAGTAAATTTTGTATTCACTTAGCGTCTTTAGTCATGTATATCTATTAGCAATTATTTTAAATTTCATGTTGCTAGTTAATTACCGCTAATTAATATGAAATATTTTTTGATTTTGATTGTCGAATATTAAAACAACATAAGAACTTATTTTAAAAATATAACGTATTATTTAGATATAAACCTCTTATTCTATGGTCCTTGATTTATGACATCCTTTTCGCTGATTGTACATTCGGATAGCTCCTACTATTACATCGTAGGTCATCTGGCGTATTGGCTTTCAGAGGGAACTTATAATTGAAACTAAACCATTATAACTTTCGCAATAGCATATTTTGTTATGTATATCTATTAGCAATTGTTATAAATTTCATGTTGTAGTTAATAACCGCTAATTAATATTAAATATTTTTTGATTTGATTGTCTATTATCAAAACAACATAAGTACTTACTTATTTTAAAAATGTAACGAATTATTTAGATACGAACCTCTTATTCCTTGGTCCTTGATTAACGACATCATTTGTGCTAATTTTACATCCAAGCAGCTCCTGAAACTACATCGCAGGTCATCTAGCTTATTGGCTCCCAGAGGGTACATGTAATTAAAACAAAACCATTACAAGTTTAGTGTTATTTGTAAACACAATGGGCATAAGTTTTAATTAGCATTAACGATGACGTGGCCAAGAATAGAACTGACTTAATATCAAATTGACCACGTCATCAATATATGAATACCGTCTCTGGAACGTATATTTCCTACGAATTGGAATTTTATATTAAATTTGATATTGTCAATATTTTTATGAAGGAAATTTTGTGTTCACCTTAGCACCGTTAGTCATGTATATCTATTAGCAATTATTTTAAATTTCATGTTGCTAGTTAATTACCGCTAATTAATATTAAATATTTTTTGATTTTGATTGTCGAATATCAAAACAACATAGGAACTTATTTTAAAAATATAACGAATTATTTAGATACAAACCTCTTCTTCTATGGTCCTTGATTTATGACATCCTATTTGCTGATTGTACATTCGCATAGCTCCTAAAATTACATCGTAGGTTATCTAGCGTATTGGCTTCCAAAGGGAACTTATAATTGAAACTAAACCTTTTTAACTTTCACAGTAGCATATTTTGTTATGTATATCTATTAGCAATTGTTATAAATTTCATGTTGTAATTAATAACCGCTAATTAATATTAAATATTTTTTCATTTTGATTGTCGATTTTCAAAACAACATAAGAACTTATTTTAGAAATATAACGACTTATTTATATACAAACCTCTTATTCCTTGGTCCTTGATTAACGACATCAATTGTGCTAATTTTACATCCGCGCAGCTCCTAAAACTACATCGCAGGTCATCTAGCTTATTGCCTCCCAGAGGGTACATGAAATTAAAACAAAACCATTACAAGTTTAGTGTTATTTGTAAACACAATGGGCATAAGTTTTAATTAGCATTAACGATGACGTGGCCAAGAATGGAACTGACTTAATATCAAATGGACCACGTCATCAATATATGAATACCATCTCTGGTACGTAGATTTCCTACGAATTGGAATTTTATATTAAATACGATATTGTCAATATTTTTATGAAGTAAATTTTGTGTTCACTTTAGCATATTTAGTCATATATATCTATGAGCAATTGTTTTAAATTTCATGTTGCTAGTTAATTAGCGCTAATTAATATTAAATATTTTTTGATTTTGATTGTCAATTATCAAAACAACATTAGAACTTATTTTATAAATATAACGAATTATTTAGATATAAACCTCTTATTCTTAGGTCCTTGATTGACGACATCCTTTGTTCTGATTTTACATCCGCGCAGCTCCTGAAACTACATCGCAGGTCATCTAGCTTATTGGCTCCCAGAGGGTACATGAAATTAAAACAAAACCATTACAAGTTTAGTGTTATTTGTAAACACAATGGGCATTAGTTTTAATTAGCATTAAGGATGACGTGGCCAAGAATGGAACTGACCTAATATCAAATGGACCACGTCATCAATATATGAATACCATCTCTGGTACGTAGATTTCCTACGAATTGGAATTTTATATTAAATACGATATTGTCAATATTTTTATGAAGTAAATTTTGTGTTCACTTCAGCATCGTTAGTCATGTATATCTATTAGCAATTATTTTAAATTTCATGTTGCTAGTTAATTACCGCTAATTAATATTAAATACTATTTGATTTTGATTGTCGATTATCAAAACAACATTAGAACTTATTTTAAAAATATAACGAATTATTTAGATACGAACCTTTTATTCTTAGGTCCTTGATTTATGACATCCTTTGTGCTAATTTTACATCCGCGCAGCTTCTGAAACTACATCGCAGGTCATCTAGCTTATTGGCTCCCAGAGGGTACATGTAATTAAAACAAAACCATTACAACTTTAGTGTTATTTGTAAACACAATGGGCATTAGTTTTAATTCGCATTAAGGATGACGTGGCCAAGAATAGAACTGACTTAATATCAAACATCAATTATGAATACCATCTCTGGTACGTAGATTTCCTATGAATTGGAATTTTATTTAAAAAATTCGATATTGTCAATATTTTTATGAAGTAAATTTTGTATTCACTTAGCGTCTTTACTCATGTATATCTATTAGCAATTATTTTAAATTTCATGTTGCTAGTTAATTACCGCTAATTAATATGAAATATTTTTTGATTTTGATTGTCGAATATTAAAACAACATAAGAACTTATTTTAAAAATATAACGTATTATTTAGATATAAACCTCTTCTTCTATGGTCCTTGATTTATGACATCCTATTTGCTGATTGTACATTCGCATAGCTCCTAAATTTACATCGTAGGTTATCTAGCGTATTGGCTTCCAAAGGGAACTTATAATTGAAACTAAACCATTATAACTTTCACAATAGCATATTTTGTTATGTATATCTATTAGCAATTGTTATAAATTTCATGTTGTAGTTAATAACCGCTAATTAATATTAAATATTTTTTGATTTGATTGTCGATTATCAAAACAACATAAGTACTTACTTATTTTAAAAATATAACGAATTATTTAGATACGAACCTCTTATTCCTTGGTCCTTGATTAACGACATCATTTGTGCTAATTTTACATCCAAGCAGCTCCTGAAACTACATCGCAGGTCATCTAGCTTATTGGCTCCCAGAGGGTACATGTAATTAAAACAAAACCATTACAAGTTTAGTGTTATTTGTAAACACAATGGGCATAAGTTTTAATTAGCATTAACGATGACGTGGCCAAGAATAGAACTGACTTAATATCAAATGGACCACGTCATCAATATGTGAATACCGTCTCTGGAACGTAGATTTCCTACGAATTGGAATTTTATATTAAATTTGATATTGTCAATATTTTTATGAAGGAAATTTTGTGTTCACCTTAGCACCGTTAGTCATGTATATCTATTAGCAATTATTTTAAATTTCATATTGCTAGTTAATTACCGCTAATTAATATTAAATATTTTTTGATTTTGATTGTCGAATATCAAAACAACATAGGAACTTATTTTAAAAATATAACGAATTATTTAGATACAAACCTCTTATTCTATGGTCCTTGATTTATGACATCCTATTTGCTGATTGTACATTCGCATAGCTCCTAAAATTACATCGTAGGTTATCTAGCGTATTGGCTTCCAAAGGGAACTTATAATTGAAACTAAACTATTATAACTTTCACAGTAGCATTATTTGTTATGTATATCTATTAGCAATTATTATAAATTTCTTGTTGTAATTAATAACCGCTAATTAATATTAAATATTTTTTCATTTTGATTGTCGATTTTCAAAGCAACATAAGAACTTATTTTAGAAATATAATGACTTATTTATATACAAACCTCTTATTCCTTGGTCCTTGATTAACGACATCAATTGTGCTAATTTTACATCCGCGCAGCTCCTAAAGCTACATCGCAGGTCATCTAGCTCATTGCCTACCAGAGGGTACATGTAATTAAAACAAAACCATTACAAGTTTAGTGTTATTTGTAAACACAATGGGCATAAGTTTTAATTAGCATTAACGATGACGTGGCCAAGAATAGAACTGACTTAATATCAAATGGACCACGTCATCAATATGTGAATACCGTCTCTGGAACGTAGATTTCCTACGAATTGGAATTTTATATTAAATTTGATATTGTCAATATTTTTATGAAGGAAATTTTGTGTTCACCTTAGCACCGTTAGTCATGTATATCTATTAGCAATTATTTTAAATTTCATGTTGCTAGTTAATTACCGCTAATTAATATTAAATATTTTTTGATTTTGATTGTCGAATATCAAAACAACATAGGAACTTATTTTAAAAATATAACGAATTATTTAGATACAAACCTCTTATTCTATGGTCCTTGATTTATGACATCCTATTTGCTGATTGTACATTCGCATAGCTCCTAAAATTACATCGTAGGTTATCTAGCGTATTGGCTTCCAAAGGGAACTTATAATTGAAACTAAACTATTATAACTTTCACAGTAGCATTATTTGTTATGTATATCTATTAGCAATTATTACAAATTTCATGTTGTAATTAATAACCGCTAATTAATATTAAATATTTTTTCATTTTGATTGTCGATTTTCAAAGCAACATAAGAACTTATTTTAGAAATATAATGACTTATTTATATACAAACCTCTTATTCCTTGGTCCTTGATTAACGACATCAATTGTGCTAATTTTACATCCGCGCAGCTCCTAAAACTACATCGCAGGTCATCTAGCTTATTGCCTCCCAGAGGGTACATAAAAATTAAAACAAAACCATTACAAGTTAAGTGTTATTTGTAAACACAATGGGCATAAGTTTTAATTAGCATTAACGATGACGTGGCCAAGAATGGAACTGACTTAATTTCAAAAAACATTATATATAAAATTATATATAAAAAAATATATTAGAAAGATTAAGTTTACTTAAAAATATTCGGTAAATATATGTTAAAAATATTAAGTTGACAATCACTAGAATTAGATACTAGAAACAAAAACTATATTTGCACTGTCACGTGTAGCTTACGTGCCACTAATGAGAATCGAGGCGAAGGGCGCAAAACTTTTATTTGCAAAATTTTCCATTTGCCTAGTTTAATTTAAATTACTAATTTAAAAAAATATTCTAAATATATTCGGTATATATATGTTAAAAATACTAAGTTGACAAACACTAGAAGTATATACCATAAACAAAAACTATATTTGCACTGTGCCATGTAGCTTACGTGCCACTAATGAGAATCGAGGAGGAGGCCGCAAACAAAATATTTTAAAAATATTCGGTAAATATATGTTAAAAATATTAAGTTGACAAACACTAGAAATATATACTAGAAACAAAAACTATATTTGCACTGTGCCGTGTAGCTTACGTGCCACTAATGAGAATCGAGGAGGAGGGCTCAAAATTTTTACTTGCAAAATTTTCTATTTGCTTAGTTTAATTTCTAATTTAATTACTTATTCTCTCATTGTGTTGTGTGCCAAATTCAGTTTGCAGCTTTTGGGATAATCTTTTGTCTCCATGAAGTGTGTGTCTGTATGTGTGGGTGTGGGCTAATTAATATTAAATATTTTTTTATTTGGTTGTCGATTATCAAAACAACATAAGAACTTATTTTAACAAATATAACGAATTATTTAGATACGAACCTCTTATTCTTTGGTCCTTGATTGACGACATCCTTTGTTCTGATTTTACATCCGCGCAGCTCCTGAAACTACATCGCAGGTCATCTAGCTTATTGGCTCCCAGAGGGTACATGAAATTAAAACAAAACCATTACAAGTTTAGTGTTATTTGTAAACACAATGGGCATTAGTTTTAATTAGCATTAAGGATGACGTGGCCAAGAATGGAACTGACCTAATATCAAATGGACCACGTCATCAATATATGAATACCATACGTAGATTTCCTACGAATTGGAATTTTATATTAAATACGATATTGTCAATATTTTTATGAAGTAAATTTTGTGTTCACTTCAGCATCGTTAGTCATGTATATCTATTAGCAATTATTTTAAATTTCATGTTGCTAGTTAATTACCGCTAATTAATATTAAATACTATTTGATTTTGATTGTCGATTATCAAAACAACATTAGAACTTATTTTAAAAATATAACGAATTATTTAGATACGAACCTTTTATTCTTAGGTCCTTGATTTATGACATCCTTTGCGCTAATTTTACATCCGCGCAGCTTCTGAAACTACATCGCAGGTCATCTAGCTTATTGGCTCCCAGAGGGTACATGTAATTAAAACAAAACCATTACAACTTTAGTGTTATTTGTAAACACAATGGGTATTAGTTTTAATTCGCATTAAGGATGACGTGGCCAAGAATAGAACTGACTTAATATCAAACATCAATTATGAATACCATCTCTGGTACGTAGATTTCCTATGAATTGGAATTTTATTTAAAAATTCGATATAGTCAATATTTTTATGAAGTAAATTTTGTATTCACTTAGCGTCTTTAGTCATGTATATCTATTAGCAATTATTTTAAATTTCATGTTGCTAGTTAATTACCGCTAATTAATATGAAATATTTTTTGATTTTGATTGTCGAATATTAAAACAACATAAGAACTTATTTTAAAAATATAACGTATTATTTAGATATAAACCTCTTCTTCTATGGTCCTTGATTTATGACATCCTATTTGCTGATTGTACATTCGCATAGCTCCTAAATTAACATCGTAGGTTATCTAGCGTATTGGCTTCCAAAGGGAACTTATAATTGAAACTAAACCATTATAACTTTCACAATAGCATATTTTGTTATGTATATCTATTAGCAATTGTTATAAATTTCATGTTGTAGTTAATAACCGCTAATTAATATTAAATATTTTTTGATTTGATTGTCGATTATCAAAACAACATAAGAACTTATTTTAAAAATATAACGAATTATTTAGATACAAACCTCTTATTCTTGGTCCTTGATTACGACATCATTTGTGCTAATTTTACATCCGCGCAGCTCCTGAAACTACATCGCAGGTCATCTAGCTTATTGGCTCCCAGAGGGTACATGTAATTAAAACAAAACCATTACAAGTTAGTTTATTTGTAAACACAATGGGCATAAGTTTTAATTAGCATTAACGATACGTGGCCAAGAATAGAACTGACTTAATATCAAATGGACCAGTCATCAATATATGAATACCGTCTCTGGACGTAGATTTCCTACGAATTGGAATTTTATATTAAATTCGATATTGTCAATATTTTTATGAAGTAAATTTTGTGTTCACCTAGCATCTTAGTCATGTATATCTATTAGCAATTATTTTAAATTTCATGTTGCTAGTTAATTACCGCTAATTAATATTAAATATTTTTTGATTTTGATTGTCGATTATCAAAACAACATAAGAACTTATTTTAAAAATATAACGAATTATTTAGATACGAACCTCTTATTCTTGGTCCTTGATTTACGACATCCTTTGTCTAATTTTACATCCGCGCAGCTCCTGAAACTACATCGCAGGTCATCTAGCTTATTGGCTCCCAGAGGGTACATGTAATTAAAACAAAACCATTACAAGTTAGTGTTATTTGTAAACACAATGGGCATAGTTTTAATTAGCATAAGATACGTGGCCAAGAATGAACTGACTAATATCAAATGAACATCAATATATGAATACCATCTCTGGTACGTAGATTTCCTACGAATTGGAATTTTATATTAAATCGATATTGTCAATATTTTTATGAAGTAAATTTTGTGTTCACCTAGCATTTAGTCATGTATATCTATTAGCAATTGTTTTAAATTTCATGTTGCTAGTTAATTACCGCTAATTAATATTAAATATTTTTTGATTTTGATTGTCGATTATCAAAACAACATAAGAACTTATTTTAAAATATAACGAATTATTTAGATACGAACCTCTTATTCTTGGTCCTTGATTACGACATCTTTGTGCTAATTTTACATCCGCGCAGCTCCTGAAACTACATCGCAGGTCATCTAGCTTATTGGCTCCCAGAGGGTACATGAAATTAAAACAAAACCATTACAAGTTTAGTGTTATTTGTAAACACAATGGGCATAAGTTTTAATTAGCATTAACGATGACGTGGCCAAGAATGAACTGACTTAATATCAAATGACACGTCATCAATATATGAATACCATCTCTGGTACGTAGATTTCCTACGAATTGGAATTTTATATTAAATTCGATATTGTCAATATTTTTATGAAGTAAATTTTGTGTTCACCTAGCATCTTAGTCATGTATATCTATTAGCAATTATTTTAAATTTCATGTTGCTAGTTAATTACCGCTAATTAATATTAAATATTTTTTGATTTTGATTGTCGATTATCAAAACAACATAAGAACTTATTTTAAAAATATAACGAATTATTTAGATACGAACCTCTTATTCTTGGTCCTTGATTTACGACATCCTTTGTTCTAATTTTACATCCGCGCAGCTCCTGAAACTACATCGCAGGTCATCTAGCTTATTGGCTCCCAGAGGGTACATGTAATTAAAACAAAACCATTACAAGTTTAGTGTTATTTGTAAACACAATGGGCATAAGTTTTAATTAGCATTAACGATGACGTGGCCAAGAATGGAACTGACTTAATATCAAATGACCACGTCATCAATATATGAATACCATCTCTGGTACGTAGATTTCCTACGAATTGGAATTTTATATTAAATTCGATATTGTCAATATTTTTATGAAGTAAATTTTGTGTTCACCTAGCATCGTTAGTCATGTATATCTATTAGCAATTATTTTAAATTTCATGTTGCTAGTTAATTACCGCTAATTAATATTAAATATTTTTTGATTTTGATTGTCGATTATCAAAACAACATAAGAACTTATTTTAAAAATATAACGAATTATTTAGATACGAACCTCTTATTCTTTGGTCCTTGATTTACGACATCCTTTGTTCTAATTTTACATCCGCGCAGCTCCTGAAACTACATCGCAGGTCATCTAGCTTATTGGCTCCCAGAGGGTACATGTAATTAAAACAAAACCATTACAAGTTTAGTGTTATTTGTAAACACAATGGGCATAAGTTTTAATTAGCATTAACGATGACGTGGCCAAGAATAGAACTGACTTAATATCAAATGGACCACGTCATCAATATATGAATACCATCTCTGGTACGTAGATTTCCTACGAATTGGAATTTTATATTAAATTCGATATTGTCAATATTTTTATGAAGTAAATTTTGTGTTCACCTTAGCATTTTAGTCATGTATATCTATTAGCAATTATTTTAAATTTCATGTTGCTAGTTAATTACCGCTAATTAATATTAAATATTTTTTGATTTTGATTGTCGATTATCAAAACAACATAAGAACTTATTTTAAAAATATAACGAATTATTTAGATACGAACCTCTTATTCTTTGGTCCTTGATTTACGACATCCTTTGTTCTAATTTTACATCCGCGCAGCTCCTGAAACTACATCGCAGGTCATCTAGCTTATTGGCTCCCAGAGGGTACATGTAATTAAAACAAAACCATTACAAGTTTAGTGTTATTTGTAAACACAATGGGCATAAGTTTTAATTAGCATTAACGATGACGTGGCCAAGAATAGAACTGACTTAATATCAAATGGACCACGTCATCAATATATGAATACCATCTCTGGTACGTAGATTTCCTACGAATTGGAATTTTATATTAAATTCGATATTGTCAATATTTTTATGAAGTAAATTTTGTGTTCACCTTAGCATTTTAGTCATGTATATCTATTAGCAATTATTTTAAATTTCATGTTGCTAGTTAATTACCGCTAATTAATATTAAATATTTTTTGATTTTGATTGTCGATTATCAAAACAACATAAGAACTTATTTTAAAAATATAACGAATTATTTAGATACGAACCTCTTATTCTTGGTCCTTGATTTACGACATCCTTTGTGCTAATTTTACATCCGCGCAGCTCCTGAAACTACATCGCAGGTCATCTAGCTTATTGGCTCCCAGAGGGTACATGTAATTAAAACAAAACCATTACAAGTTTAGTGTTATTTGTAAACACAATGGGCATAAGTTTTAATTAGCATTAACGATGACGTGGCCAAGAATAGAACTGACTTAATATCAAATGACCACGTCATCAATTATGAATACCATCTCTGGTACGTAGATTTCCTACGAATTGGAATTTTATATTAAATTCGATATTGTCAATATTTTTATGAAGTAAATTTTGTGTTCACCTAGCATATTTAGTCATGTATATCTATTAGCAATTATTTTAAATTTCATGTTGCTAGTTAATTACCGCTAATTAATATTAAATATTTTTTGATTTTGATTGTCGATTATCAAAACAACATAAGAACTTATTTTAAAAATATAACGAATTATTTAGATACGAACCTCTTATTCTTGGTCCTTGATTTACGACATCCTTTGTGCTAATTTTACATCCGCGCAGCTCCTGAAACTACATCGCAGGTCATCTAGCTTATTGGCTCCCAGAGGGTACATGAATTAAAACAAAACCATTACAAGTTTAGTGTTATTTGTAAACACAATGGGCATAAGTTTTAATTAGCATTAACGATGACGTGGCCAAGAATGAACTGACTTAATATCAAATGGACCACGTCATCAATATATGAATACCATCTCTGGTACGTAGATTTCCTACGAATTGGAATTTTATATTAAATCGATATTGTCAATATTTTTATGAAGTAAATTTTGTGTTCACCTTAGCATTTTAGTCATGTATATCTATTAGCAATTATTTTAAATTTCATGTTGCTAGTTAATTACCGCTAATTAATATTAAATATTTTTTGATTTTGATTGTCGATTATCAAAACAACATAAGAACTTATTTTAAAAATATAACGAATTATTTAGATACGAACCTCTTATTCTTGGTCCTTGATTTACGACATCCTTTGTGCTAATTTTACATCCGCGCAGCTCCTGAAACTACATCGCAGGTCATCTAGCTTATTGGCTCCCAGAGGGTACATGTAATTAAAACAAAACCATTACAAGTTTAGTGTTATTTGTAAACACAATGGGCATAAGTTTTAATTAGCATTAACGATGACGTGGCCAAGAATGAACTGACTTAATATCAAATGGACCACGTCATCAATATATGAATACCATCTCTGGTACGTAGATTTCCTACGAATTGGAATTTTATATTAAATTCGATATTGTCAATATTTTTATGAAGTAAATTTTGTGTTCACCTTAGCATATTTAGTCATGTATATCTATTAGCAATTATTTTAAATTTCATGTTGCTAGTTAATTACCGCTAATTAATATTAAATATTTTTTGATTTTGATTGTCGATTATCAAAACAACATAAGAACTTATTTTAAAAATATAACGAATTATTTAGATACGAACCTCTTATTCTTGGTCCTTGATTTACGACATCCTTTGTGCTAATTTTACATCCGCGCAGCTCCTGAAACTACATCGCAGGTCATCTAGCTTATTGGCTCCCAGAGGGTACATGTAATTAAAACAAAACCATTACAAGTTTAGTGTTATTTGTAAACACAATGGGCATAAGTTTTAATTAGCATTAACGATGACGTGGCCAAGAATAGAACTGACTTAATATCAAAACATCAATTATGAATACCATCTCTGGTACGTAGATTTCCTACGAATTGGAATTTTATTTAAACATTCGATATTGTCAATATTTTTATGAAGTAAATTTTGTGTTCACCTTAGCATTTTAGTCATGTATATCTATTAGCAATTATTTTAAATTTCATGTTGCTAGTTAATTACCGCTAATTAATATTAAATATTTTTTGATTTGATTGTCGATTATCAAAACAACATAAGAACTTATTTTAAAAATATAACGAATTATTTAGATACGAACCTCTTATTCTTGGTCCTTGATTTACGACATCCTTTGTGCTAATTTTACATCCGCGCAGCTCCTGAAACTACATCGCAGGTCATCTAGCTTATTGGCTCCCAGAGGGTACATGAACTTAAAACAAAACCATTACAAGTTTCGTTTTTTTTTTGTAAACACAATGGGCATAAGTTTTAATTAGCATTAACGATGACGTGGCCAAGAATAGAACTGACTTAATATCAAATGGACACGTATCAATTATGAATACCATCTCTGGACGTAGATTTCCTACGAATTGGAATTTTATTTAAATTCGATATTGTCAATATTTTTATGAAGTAAATTTTGTGTTCACCTTAGCATATTTAGTCATGTATATCTATTAGCAATTATTTTAAATTTCATGTTGCTAGTTAATTACCGCTAATTAATATTAAATATTTTTTGATTTTGATTGTCGATTATCAAAACAACATAAGAACTTATTTTAAAAATATAACGAATTATTTAGATACGAACCTCTTATTCTTTGGTCCTTGATTTACGACATCCTTTGTGCTAATTTTACATCCGCGCAGCTCCTGAAACTACATCGCAGGTCATCTAGCTTATTGGCTCCCAGAGGGTACATGTAATTAAAACAAAACCATTACAAGTTTAGTGTTATTTGTAAACACAATGGGCATAAGTTTTAATTAGCATTAACGATGACGTGGCCAAGAATAGAACTGACTTAATATCAAACAGTCAATTATGAATACCATCTCTGGACGTAGATTTCCTACGAATTGGAATTTTATTTAAATTCGATATTGTCAATATTTTTATGAAGTAAATTTTGTGTTCACCTTAGCATATTTAGTCATGTATATCTATTAGCAATTATTTTAAATTTCATGTTGCTAGTTAATTACCGCTAATTAATATTAAATATTTTTTGATTTTGATTGTCGATTATCAAAACAATATAAGAACTTATTTTAAAAATATAACGAATTATTTAGATACGAACCTCTTATTCTTTGGTCCTTGATTTACGACATCCTTTGTGCTAATTTTACATCCGCGCAGCTCCTGAAACTACATCGCAGGTCATCTAGCTTATTGGCTCCCAGAGGGTACATGTAATTAAAACAAAACCATTACAAGTTTAGTTTATTTGTAAACACAATGGGCATAAGTTTTAATTAGCATTAACGATGACGTGGCCAAGAATAGAACTGACTTAATATCAATGACACTCATAATATGAATACCATCTCTGGACGTAGATTTCCTACGAATTGGAATTTTATTTAAATTCGATATTGTCAATATTTTTATGAAGTAAATTTTGTGTTCACCTTAGCATATTTAGTCATGTATATCTATTAGCAATTTTTTAAATTTCATGTTGCTAGTTAATTACCGCTAATTAATATTAAATATTTTTTGATTTTGATTGTCGATTATCAAAACAACATAAGAACTTATTTTAAAAATATAACGAATTATTTAGATACGAACCTCTTATTCTTTGGTCCTTGATTTACGACATCCTTTGTGCTAATTTTACATCCGCGCAGCTCCTGAAACTACATCGCAGGTCATCTAGCTTATTGGCTCCCAGAGGGTACATGTAATTAAAACAAAACCATTACAAGTTTAGTTTTATTTGTAAACACAATGGGCATAAGTTTTAATTAGCATTAACGATGACGTGGCCAAGAATAGAACTGACTTAATATCAATGACCATCAAATATAATACCATCTCTGGACGTAGATTTCCTACGAATTGGAATTTTATTTAAATTCGATATTGTCAATATTTTTATGAAGTAAATTTTGTGTTCACCTTAGCATATTTAGTCATGTATATCTATTAGCAATTGTTTTAAATTTCATGTTGCTAGTTAATTACCGCTAATTAATATTAAATATTTTTTGATTTTGATTGTCGATTATCAAAACAACATAAGAACTTATTTTAAAAATATAACGAATTATTTAGATACGAACCTCTTATTCTTTGGTCCTTGATTTACGACATCCTTTGTGCTAATTTTACATCCGCGCAGCTCCTGAAACTACATCGCAGGTCATCTAGCTTATTGGCTCCCAGAGGGTACATGTAATTAAAACAAAACCATTACAAGTTTAGTTTATTTGTAAACACAATGGGCATAAGTTTTAATTAGCATTAACGATGACGTGGCCAAGAATAGAACTGACTTAATATGACATCATATATACCATCTCTGGACGTAGATTTCCTACGAATTGGAATTTTATTTAAATTCGATATTGTCAATATTTTTATGAAGTAAATTTTGTGTTCACCTTAGCATATTTAGTCATGTATATCTATTAGCAATTGTTTTAAATTTCATGTTGCTAGTTAATACCGCTAATTAATATTAAATATTTTTTGATTTTGATTGTCGATTATCAAAACAACATAAGAACTTATTTTAAAAATATAACGAATTATTTAGATACGAACCTCTTATTCTTTGGTCCTTGATTTACGACATCCTTTGTGCTAATTTTACATCCGCGCAGCTCCTGAAACTACATCGCAGGTCATCTAGCTTATTGGCTCCCAGAGGGTACATGTAATTAAAACAAAACCATTACAAGTTTAGTTTTATTTGTAAACACAATGGGCATAAGTTTTAATTAGCATTAACGATGACGTGGCCAAGAATAGAACTGACTTAATATGAATCATATATCCATCTCTGGACGTAGATTTTCTACGAATTGGAATTTTATTTAAATTCGATATTGTCAATATTTTTATGAAGTAAATTTTGTGTTCACCTTAGCATATTTAGTCATGTATATCTATTAGCAATTGTTTTAAATTTCATGTTGCTAGTTAATTACCGCTAATTAATATTAAATATTTTTTGATTTTGATTGTCGATTATCAAAACAATATAAGAACTTATTTTAAAAATATAACGAATTATTTAGATACGAACCTCTTATTCTTTGGTCCTTGATTTACGACATCCTTTGTGCTAATTTTACATCCGCGCAGCTCCTGAAACTACATCGCAGGTCATCTAGCTTATTGGCTCCCAGAGGGTACATGTAATTAAAACAAAACCATTACAAGTTTAGTTTTATTTGTAAACACAATGGGCATAAGTTTTAATTAGCATTAACGATGACGTGGCCAAGAATAGAACTGACTTATATCAAAAATAATATGAATACCATCTCTGGACGTAGATTTCCTACGAATTGGAATTTTATTTAAATTCGATATTGTCAATATTTTTATGAAGTAAATTTTGTGTTCACCTTAGCATATTTAGTCATGTATATCTATTAGCAATTGTTTTAAATTTCATGTTGCTAGTTAATTACCGCTAATTAATATTAAATATTTTTTGATTTTGATTGTCGATTATCAAAACAATATAAGAACTTATTTTAAAAATATAACGAATTATTTAGATACGAACCTCTTATTCTTTGGTCCTTGATTTACGACATCCTTTGTGCTAATTTTACATCCGCGCAGCTCCTGAAACTACATCGCAGGTCATCTAGCTTATTGGCTCCCAGAGGGTACATGTAATTAAAACAAAACCATTACAAGTTTAGTTTTATTTGTAAACACAATGGGCATAAGTTTTAATTAGCATTAACGATGACGTGGCCAAGAATAGAACTGACTTAATATGAATACCATCTCTGGACGTAGATTTTCTACGAATTGGAATTTTATTTAAATTCGATATTGTCAATATTTTTATGAAGTAAATTTTGTGTTCACCTTAGCATATTTAGTCATGTATATCTATTAGCAATTGTTTTAAATTTCATGTTGCTAGTTAATAACCGCTAATTAATATTAAATATTTTTTGATTTTGATTGTCGATTATCAAAACAATATAAGAACTTATTTTAAAAATATAACGAATTATTTAGATACGAACCTCTTATTCTTTGGTCCTTGATTTACGACATCCTTTGTGCTAATTTTACATCCGCGCAGCTCCTGAAACTACATCGCAGGTCATCTAGCTTATTGGCTCCCAGAGGGTACATGTAATTAAAACAAAACCATTACAAGTTTAGTTTTATTTGTAAACACAATGGGCATAAGTTTTAATTAGCATTAACGATGACGTGGCCAAGAATAGAACTGACTTAATATGAATACCATCTCTGGGACGTAGATTTCCTACGAATTGGAATTTTATTTAAATTCGATATTGTCAATATTTTTATGAAGTAAATTTTGTGTTCACCTTAGCATATTTAGTCATGTATATCTATTAGCAATTGTTTTAAATTTCATGTTGCTAGTTAATTACCGCTAATTAATATTAAATATTTTTTGATTTTGATTGTCGATTATCAAAACAATATAAGAACTTATTTTAAAAATATAACGAATTATTTAGATACGAACCTCTTATTCTTTGGTCCTTGATTTACGACATCCTTTGTGCTAATTTTACATCCGCGCAGCTCCTGAAACTACATCGCAGGTCATCTAGCTTATTGGCTCCCAGAGGGTACATGTAATTAAAACAAAACCATTACAAGTTTAGTTTTATTTGTAAACACAATGGGCATAAGTTTTAATTAGCATTAACGATGACGTGGCCAAGAATAGAACTGACTTAATATGAATACCATCTCTGGACGTAGATTTCCTACGAATTGGAATTTTATTTAAATTCGATATTGTCAATATTTTTATGAAGTAAATTTTGTGTTCACCTTAGCATATTTAGTCATGTATATCTATTAGCAATTGTTTTAAATTTCATGTTGCTAGTTAATACCGCTAATTAATATTAAATATTTTTTGATTTTGATTGTCGATTATCAAAACAATATAAGAACTTATTTTAAAAATATAACGAATTATTTAGATACGAACCTCTTATTCTTTGGTCCTTGATTTACGACATCCTTTGTGCTAATTTTACATCCGCGCAGCTCCTGAAACTACATCGCAGGTCATCTAGCTTATTGGCTCCCAGAGGGTACATGTAATTAAAACAAAACCATTACAAGTTTAGTTTTATTTGTAAACACAATGGGCATAAGTTTTAATTAGCATTAACGATGACGTGGCCAAGAATAGAACTGACTTAATATGAATACCATCTCTGGACGTAGATTTCCTACGAATTGGAATTTTATTTAAATTCGATATTGTCAATATTTTTATGAAGTAAATTTTGTGTTCACCTTAGCATATTTAGTCATGTATATCTATTAGCAATTTTTTAAATTTCATGTTGCTAGTTAATTACCGCTAATTAATATTAAATATTTTTTGATTTTGATTGTCGATTATCAAAACAATATAAGAACTTATTTTAAAAATATAACGAATTATTTAGATACGAACCTCTTATTCTTTGGTCCTTGATTTACGACATCCTTTGTGCTAATTTTACATCCGCGCAGCTCCTGAAACTACATCGCAGGTCATCTAGCTTATTGGCTCCCAGAGGGTACATGTAATTAAAACAAAACCATTACAAGTTTAGTTTTATTTGTAAACACAATGGGCATAAGTTTTAATTAGCATTAACGATGACGTGGCCAAGAATAGAACTGACTTAATATGAATACCATCTCTGGGACGTAGATTTCCTACGAATTGGAATTTTATGTTAAATTCGATATTGTCAATATTTTTATGAAGTAAATTTTGTGTTCACCTTAGCATATTTAGTCATGTATATCTATTAGCAATTGTTTTAAATTTCATGTTGCTAGTTAATAACCGCTAATTAATATTAAATATTTTTTGATTTTGATTGTCGATTATCAAAACAATATAAGAACTTATTTTAAAAATATAACGAATTATTTAGATACGAACCTCTTATTCTTTGGTCCTTGATTTACGACATCCTTTGTGCTAATTTTACATCCGCGCAGCTCCTGAAACTACATCGCAGGTCATCTAGCTTATTGGCTCCCAGAGGGTACATGTAATTAAAACAAAACCATTACAAGTTTAGTTTTATTTGTAAACACAATGGGCATAAGTTTTAATTAGCATTAACGATGACGTGGCCAAGAATAGAACTGACTTAATATGAATACCATCTCTGGGACGTAGATTTCCTACGAATTGGAATTTTATTTAAATTCGATATTGTCAATATTTTTATGAAGTAAATTTTGTGTTCACCTTAGCATATTTAGTCATGTATATCTATTAGCAATTATTTTAAATTTCATGTTGCTAGTTAATACCGCTAATTAATATTAAATATTTTTTGATTTTGATTGTCGATTATCAAAACAAATAAGAACTTATTTTAAAAATATAACGAATTATTTAGATACGAACCTCTTATTCTTTGGTCCTTGATTTACGACATCCTTTGTCTAATTTTACATCCGCGCAGCTCCTGAAACTACATCGCAGGTCATCTAGCTTATTGGCTCCCAGAGGGTACATGTAATTAAAACAAAACCATTACAAGTTTAGTTTATTTGTAAACACAATGGGCATAAGTTTTAATTAGCATTAACGATGACGTGGCCAAGAATGAACTGACTTAATATCAAATGGACCACGTCATCAATATATGAATACCATCTCTGGTACGTAGATTTCCTAGAATTGGAATTTTATTTAAAATTCGATAATGTCAATATTTTTATGAAGTAAATTTTGTGTTCACCTTAGCATATTTAGTCATGTATATCTATTAGCAATTGTTTTAAATTTCATGTTGCTAGTTAATTACCGCTAATTAATATTAAATATTTTTTGATTTGATTGTCATTATCAAAACAACATAAGAACTTATTTTAAAAATATAACGAATTATTTAGATACGAACCTCTTATTCTTGGTCCTTGATTTACGACATCTTTGTGCTAATTTTACATCCGCGCAGCTCCTGAAACTACATCGCAGGTCATCTAGCTTATTGGCTCCCAGAGGGTACATGTAATTAAAACAAAACCATTACAAGTTTAGTTTATTTGTAAACACAATGGGCATAAGTTTTAATTAGCATTAACGATGACGTGGCAAGAATAGAACTGACTTAATATCAAACATCAATTATGAATACCATCTCTGGTACGTAGATTTCCTATGAATTGGAATTTTATTTAAAAATTCGATATTGTCAATATTTTTATGAAGTAAATTTTGTGTTCACCTTAGCATATTTAGTCATTTAGTAATCTATTAGCAATTATTTTAAATTTCATGTTGCTAGTTAATACCGCTAATTAATATGAAATATTTTTGATTTTGATTGTCGATTATCAAAACAACATAAGATCTTATTTTAAAAATATAACGAATTATTTAGATACGTACCTCTTATTCTTTGGTCCTTGATTTACGACATCCTTTTTCTAATTTTACATCTGCGCAGCTCCTGAAACTACATCGCAGGTCATCTAGCTTATTGGCTCCCAGAGGGTACATGAAATTAAATTAAACCCATTACAAGTTTAGTGTTATTTGTAAACACAATGGGCATAAATTTGAATTAGCATTAACGATGACGTGGAACTGACTTAATATCAAATGGACCACGTCATCAATATATGAATACCATCTCAGATTTCCTACGAATTGGAAT
Source organism: Drosophila sechellia (assembly GCF_004382195.2). NCBI lineage: Eukaryota > Metazoa > Arthropoda > Insecta > Diptera > Drosophilidae > Drosophila > Drosophila sechellia. The sequence goes on from NW_022611296.1 coordinate 47,887, forward strand.
TTTATATTAAATAGCTGACCCGGCGAACTTCGTAAATTCATTAGCCAACACTGAACGCGCGTTTTTTAAAAAATGCTAAATGAAATGTATACTTTTCAATATTTCTGAGAGATTTTCTTAATATTTTTTTCCGTCAGAACCATTTTTGGACTTCCACAAACATTTAAAAAAAAGAATTATCGAAATCGGTTCAGCCGTTCAACAGTGCTGGTAAACGGCAAAAGCTCCCAGGTCTGGCAGCGCTGGTCGGCTGCACGAGCCCCCTGGCATAGGTGGCGCTTTCTACTGACAAAAGCTAGCAGCTACGGTAGTCACCAAACGATCTGTCCTCCGGGCGTAGCATACAATATGGGCGGCCAACGGTTATCATTGGCAATATCCCATGGAATCCCGGAGACAGACCCATGAAACGAGCAGGAGAGGCAGAAGATGAGTGTAAAAAGTCAAGGAGCAGACCAATGCCCTGCTCACAACACCACACCCCCCCCCCCCCCCCCCCACCCTCTCTGGACACGCAGGTGTTTCGAGAGCAGTTCCTACCCATGGCGAGCAGACAAGGAGCCGAGCTGACGCAGTGGAGCTGATGAGGCGGCTGAAGGCCGCGTGCGACGCCAGCATGCAATCGAGCAGGTCGCATAGCCGACAAAGAGCCCCTGTCTACTGGTGGAACCAGAGATAGAGACGGCTCGTCGAGAGTGCCTCTCCGCCAGACGTCGCTACCAACGCGCGAGAGGTGCGGAGTCCTTTGCCGAACGTCAATCCGAGTACAGAGCCCGCAGAAAAACGCTTAAGATAGCCATAAGGGAGAGCAAGCGCAAATGCTTCCTCGACCTATGCGATTCTGCCGACAGCGACCCATGGGGAAGTGCATACAAGGTGGTGGTCAAGAAGGCGTACACAAGGACTCCTAAGCTACTGGACCCAGCGATGCTCCGCAGTGTAGCGGAACATCTGTTCCCTGTGATGCATGGGACATGACTCCCTGAAGTGTGTGTCTGTATGTGTGTGTGTTTTGTTTTTTTGTTTTTTTTTTTTTTTTGTAAATCGTTTATTGAATCCTTATGGTAAACTATATACAATAAAAAATAATAACATTTAGGAGGGCAAATCCCGGACTCCCCGCGGTATGGCCGTGAAGCATTGCTTCGCGAGGGCGAAGCACTCGTGGACCCTCCTGGCTCTCTCAGCTCTTCTGAGCTCGGTGGTTATCGCTGCGGCGAAGCTGTTGACCGCTTGCCATTCCGCCTTAGCGTAGCTTTGATGCACTACTTTATTTTGTATAGTTGACCTATCCTAGGTATGAGTACCTATTCAATTTTAACTGGAATTTATAATATCCTCCATATATAAATTAATCCCTATTTCCCTGGTCTCGCCATATCTGAAAAGGACCTAATTTTATTAAATACAAACCAAAATATATATTTTCATAATAGTGTTTATTCCATAGGATTCAATAATTCCACTTATATTTTTACAAATCGCTATTGAACAACTTGGCATTTTGATCGACTTCTCTTGCTGAATTGCCCATAAAAGATATTTGCAAAAATGTATAGTCGTTATCGGGCATTGGCAATAAGGAACCTGTTTGGTGATAGATTTGACCCTGAATCTGCAAGAATATAAAAGTGTATTTAGGTAATTGTATAGCAAATTGTTTATAATAAACAAATGTACACAACACTGGCTCAACATATTTTGCACCAGCTACATGGTTGTAAAACTAAATAAAACGATAAATTGTTTGCCATTATTGTGCTTACTTACTTTGAAAGTAGGCATAAAATTGTCTCGAATATCTTTTGTTGCGCCAAATGATGTCATTTGAAAGCAATTATTATATTGCTGGATAAGAGTCAAAAAGTGATTGGAATCTGGCCTATTTCCGGAAACCAATGAATGTAATGGCTCTGGTGGCGGTACCAATGGCGTCAATTTGGCCGCTGGCGCAACACAATCCAGTGCCTTCATTTTTGAATTTCAATGCCTTGCAATGTGGACACACTATATTCATTAGTCCAATAGCAACAATTCGCTCTGAACTGTAATCTATTGCCACATTATAACTGAATGCAGCTCTGTGGGGATTAAACACAACATTTCTATGTTGATTTCGATTCCGTTGAAGTTCATTTCGCGCTTCGCGTTGCTCATCAGTTTGATTTGCTCGTAGATTTCTTTGACTTGCCGTATTTCGAGTTCTGCGGCCTAAATTTGTACGTCTGGTTATATTTTTACAAATCGCTATTGAACAACTTGGCATTTTGAAGTAAATACTGAGCTTAACACCACGCGCGCTCTAGAAAACAACTAATAGCCTCTATACCCTTCACTGTTTCTCTCTATTCTAATGCTGCTGTTTCTTTAATCTAATGCTTTTGGTACACTATATTTTTAGTTTTATGTTCTGGCGCGTAAATAAATAATGCTGATGGTTTTCCGACACGGGAACAGGCGACATATAATTGTCCATGTCAAAAACATGGATTTTCTAGATTGATGCCACATACACTTAGCGACTGCCCTTGTGATTTATTTATTGACATTGCAAATGCAAGCCGCACTGAAAACTGTAAACGCTGAAAGCTGAATGGCATATCGTTCGGCATCATAGGGATGCGTGGGATTAAAACATCTTCGCCTTTGTACTTCCTTTCAAAATTGTGGCTTCGATGACGTTGTTCAATAATTTCTTCACCGCAAGCCGGGTGCCATTACACAGACGTGGCTGGTTTATGTTCCGTAACATAATAATTACTGATCCGATTTTTAATTGCAGATTATGAGGTGGTAACCCGGGCAATTCCAGCGAATTTAAAAATTCTGTTGGATAATTCACAACTTCATCTTCATTAGTAACGGAATCAACTGATTTGTAATTCTTCTAGCAGAAAAGTACGTATTTTGTTTGTGCTTTGCCAATGGTGTGACCGTACGCGGCTGGTCGCAAAATCACCCATAAATGTGGTGGTGAAAATTCATTAGCCAACACTGAACGCGCGTTTTTTAAAAAATGCTAAATGAAATGTATACTTTTCAATATTTCTGAGAGATTTTCTTAATATTTTTTTCCGTCAGAACCATTTTTGGACTTCCACAAACATTTAAAAAAAAGAATTATCGAAATCGGTTCAGCCGTTCAACAGTGCTGGTAAACGGCAAAAGCTCCCAGGTCTGGCAGCGCTGGTCGGCTGCACGAGCCCCCTGGCATAGGTGGCGCTTTCTACTCAGTGCACTCACTGACAAAAGCTAGCAGCTACGGTAGTCACCAAACGATCTGTCCTCCGGGCGTAGCATACAATATGGGCGGCCAACGGTTATCATTGGCAATATCCCATGGAATCCCGGAGACAGACCCATGAAACGAGCAGGAGAGGCAGAAGATGAGTGTAAAAAGTCAAGGAGCAGACCAATGCCCTGCTCACAACACCACACCCCCCCCTTTCTGGACACGCAGGTGTTTCGAGAGCAGTTCCTACCCATGGCGAGCAGACAAGGAGCCGAGCTGACGGCAGTGGAGCTGATGAGGCGGCTGAAGGCCGCGTGCGACGCCAGCATGCAATCGAGCAGGTCGCATAGCCGACAAAGAGCGCCTGTCTACTGGTGGAACCAGGAGATAGAGACGGCTCGTCGAGAGTGCCTCTCCGCCAGACGTCGCTACCAACGCGCGAGAGGTGCGGAGTCCTTTGCCGAACGTCAATCCGAGTACAGAGCCCGCAGAAAAACGCTTAAGATAGCCATAAGGGAGAGCAAGCGCAAATGCTTCCTCGACCTATGCGATTCTGCCGACAGCGACCCATGGGGAAGTGCATACAAGGTGGTGGTCAAGAAGGCGTACACAAGGACTCCTAAGCTACTGGACCCAGCGATGCTCCGCAGTGTAGCGGAACATCTGTTCCCTGTGATGCATGGGACATGACTCCCTGAAGTGTGTGTCTGTATGTGTGTGTGTTTTGTTTTTTTGTTTTTTTTTTTTTTTTAATCGTTTATTGAATCCTTATGGTAAACTATATACAATAAAAAATAATAACATTTAGGAGGGCAAATCCGGACTCCCCGCGGTATGGCCGTGAAGCATTGCTTCGCGAGGCGATCAGGATTTGCTCACTCGTGGACCCTCCTGGCTCTCTCAGCTCTTCTGAGCTCGGTGGTTATCGCTGCGGCGAAGCTGTTGACCGCTTGCCATTCCGCCTCCCCCTGCAGCATGAGTGGGACTAGGTTGTCCGCATTCAGTCTGCCGCCAAGTACGACTTCCAGAGAGCTCCGTTCCCTAGCGTATTTAACGCACGAGAAGAGAACGTGCTCAGCTGTTTCGCTCCGACCACCACCGCACCATGGACAGTCTTCCGCATCCTCGTGTCCAAAGCGCTTCAGGTAGCTGCGAAAGCAACCGTTCCCGCTGATCAGCTGCGTTAGGTGGAACGTGATATCGCCATGCTTCCGCTCTAGCCACGGCTTGAGGTTGGGTATCAGCTGCTGCGTCCAGCGACCCTTAGGCTCGTTGGTCCACCTGTGCTGCCATGTCTCCAGGGTGTGCTGCCTTGCTTCAGCTCGTATTGCTTTCTTGGCGCCGGGGGAGAGTCTTCGACCGTGGGTTTGGTTGAAGACCACTTCGTTTTCCTGCGCTAGCAGGTCCAGAGGCGGTATCCCTGCGATCACCAATGCCGCCGCGTTGGACACTGTTCTGAAGGCGCAGCAGACACGTAGGGCCGAGAGTCTGTGGGTAGCATTTAGGCCCTGGGCGTAGCTTTCGGTACCAAGCGCTTTTGCCCACACCGGGGCGGCATATAGCATGGTCGCTCGGGTGACGCTCGTCAGGAGCCTTCTGCTCGCCTGTTTTGGGCCTCGGGTGTTCAACATTATGTTTGATAGCGCCCGATTTACTCCTGCTGCTTTCGAGCTAGCGTAGGCAAGGTGTTCTCGGAACGAAAGCCTGGTGTCAATCATGACTCCCAGGTACTTGATTGCCCGAGAGGAGGACACCTTGGTACGGCCTACTTCGACAGTGGCCGTCTCTACCGCTTTCCTTGAGCTAATCAGGACAGCCTCAGTCTTCTCAGGCGCCAGCTCTAGCCCCATTGAACTGAGCCAATGTTCAATGGCCCTGATGTTTTGGTTACAGCTTTCTTCGGTCTTGCCGGGATACTTGTCGACAACGAGCAAGGCCACGTCGTCCGCGAAGCCTACGATCTCGCTCCTCCCGACCAGCGGTAGGCGAAGTATCCCGTCGTACATGATGTTCCACAGAAGCGGGCCGAGGACCGAGCCTTGCGGGACTCCCCGGTGACCTGGTGCCTGAAGACGCCTTCCGACGACTCGCACAGTAGGACCCGATCAGAAAAATAGCTGCGGATGATCCTGACTAGGTAGGCTGGGAAGCTGAAGCCATTTAGTGCTTCTAGGATCCGGTCCCATCTCGCTGTGTTGAAGGCGTTCCTGATGTCTGAGTGACCATGAGGCAGTACTCTTTGCTACCACCCTTCCATCTGGTGCCGTCGATTGCTTGGGCCGCAACTTCGACCACTCTGTTGACAGCGTCGACGGTGGACCGCGCTTTCCTGAATCCAAACTGGGACCGTGAGAGGTCACCCGCGTCGGCGATAGCCCTCTCTAGCCGAATGCACACCAGTTTCTCCAGGAGCTTGCCAGTTCCATCGATGAGGCATATTGGCCGGAACGATGAAGGCTCCTCGGGTGGTTTCCCTGGTTTTGGGAGGAGAAGCAGCTTTTGGATTTTCCAGCAACTCGGGAAAACTCCTTCCTCCAGGCACTTGGTGAATGCCTTCGTAAACGAGTCTGGCTGGAGGTAGAGAGCAAGCCGAAGCGCCCTGATCGGGATGCCGTCGGGTCCGGGGGCCTTGCCGTCCTTCAGCAGTTTTGCCAGCTCCAGGATCTCATCACTGCTGACCGTGGCGTCGGATTCGACGTGGTGCCCTGTGGCTGGGTCGGCTGGGCGTAACCCATGCATCACAGGGAACAGATGTTCCGCTACACTGCGGAGCATCGCTGGGTCCAGTAGCTTAGGAGTCCTTGACCACCACCTTGTAGGCACTTCCCCATGGGTCGCTGTCGGCAGAATCGCATAGGTCGAGGAAGCATTTGCGCTTGCTCTCCCTTATGGCTATCTTAAGCGTTTTTCTGCGGGCTCTGTACTCGGATTGACGTTCGGCAAAGGACTCCGCACCTCTCGCGCGTTGGTAGCGACGTCTGGCGGAGAGGCACTCTCGACGAGCCGTCTCTATCTCCTGGTTCCACCAGTAGACAGGGGCTCTTTGTCGGCTATGCGACCTGCTCGATTGCATGCTGGCGTCGCACGCGGCCTTCAGCCGCCTCATCAGCTCCACTGCCGTCAGCTCGGCTCCTTGTCTGCTCGCCATGGGTAGGAACTGCTCTCGAAACACCTGCGTGTCCAGAGAGTCCGTCTTGTATTTAATCCTGGCCTGGGCTGGTGTCTGGGCTTGGGACGAGGGTGGGCATCCCAGGTCGCAGATGATGGCCAAGTGGTCACTGGCAGTGTAGTCCTCGCTGAGTCTCCACCTCGCTAGCCTGTACGACGAGCCGCTAGTGAAGGTGAGGTCCACCACAGAGCCCAGTCCGGCGCGCCTGAACGTGTGCCGGTTTCCATGGTTAAGAAGAGACAGGTCCAACGTCGCGAATGCCTCCAGCACCATTCTGCCCCTCGCGTTGGTGGTTGAGCTGCCCCAGCTCTCTGACCATGCGTTGAAGTCGCCCGCTATGAGAACCTGAGTGCGGCCTCTAGCATCCGCTGCCAGTCTGTCCAGTGCCCGGCTGAATGCGATTAGGGTCAGGCTGGGAGCTAGGTATACGCTGTACACCCACCATCTGCCTACCCTAGCCCTAACAAATCCGGTGTCCGAAAGAACATCGGTTATTTGCTGGGTTTCTCTGCTGCACCTCCAGATCGCGGCTTTCTTGGTGCGGTCGAAAGCCCAGTCTGGGCTATCCGCCGTTCGGTAGGGCTCGCTAAGTAGCGCGAGCTCCACTCTGCGTTCACGCACAGTCTGCACCAGCAGGTCTTGGGCTGCCGTGCAGTGATTCAGGTTTAGCTGAATCAGCCGCATCATTGCAGTGCCTTTGGTGCTCCTTTACCCGCCAAAGGGCACTTCCGGGTGCCTATTTGGTGGTTGGTCGCTTGGCTTCCTCTGCTTGCGCACAAGAAGCACTTAGCTTCGTTAGGGCACTCGGCGGCTTTGTGTCCCGCGGTCCCGCATCTGAAGCAGCACTGGCTTCTGTCAACGGTGCTTCTACAGTGGGCCGCTATGTGGCCTTCTTCCAGGCATCTGAAGCATCTTTGGCGTGGCTCCAGCTCCTTGATCAAGCATTGGGACCATCCTACCCTCAGCTTGCCACGCTTGATCAGCGGGTCCGTCAGATTGGCTGGGACTGCTATCACCGCAGTCTTCCCTCCGTACTGCGTTTGCCGGAGGCTCTTGATAGCCACTACTGCTGCAGGGATCTCTGCCTCGGCCTCCAAGGCACTCTTCAACTCGTCTTCCGAAGTGAGCTCGTCGAGGTCGCGAATCACGAATACCTTTGATTGAGTTACCGCGCGAAGGCTGGCGCGGTCTCCTAGCACCGCTCCCATGTCTATCTTGAGCTTCTGCGTCAAGTCTTGGGTAGAGGCACGTAGCTCGAGGAGCAGTTCGCCTTTGGCCGTCTTAACCCTTGCTACGTTCTCCCCGATGGCCCAGAGCCTGGCGTCCATCCCTCTTGTGACCAGCGACAGCACTTCGCTGTACGGTAAGCCAGCTGAAGGGGTGATAACCAGCGCGTCTGGCCTCTCCCTCGACGGTCTCTTCCTGCGCGGTCCGGGCGGTTGCTGCCATCTTGGTGCGGCTTGCTTCCCGCTGCAGTGGCTTGGGGCGGAGCCCTAGGTAGGCGCTTGGGTCCCGCAGCCTTCTGGTGCACCTAGCTGGTGCGATTGGCTATTCGTCTGCTCCTTGACTTTTTACACTCATCTTCTGCCTCTCCTGCTCGTGCCAATGATAACCGTTGGCCGCCCATAATGTATGCTACGCCCGGAGGTAGGCTGGGACGCTGAAGCCATTTAGTGCTTCTAGGATCCGGTCCCATCTCGCTGTGTTGAAGGCGTTCCTGATGTCTAGAGTGACCATGAGGCAGTACTCTTTGCTACCACCCTTCCATCTGGTGCCGTCGATTGCTTGGGCCGCAACTTCGACCACTCTGTTGACAGCGTCGACGGTGGACCGCGCTTTCCTGAATCCAAACTGGGACCGTGATAGGTCACCCGCGTCGGCGATAGCCCTCTCTAGCCGAATGCACACCAGTTTCTCCAGGAGCTTGCCAGTTCCATCGATGAGGCATATTGGCCCGAACGATGAAGGCTCCTCGGGTGGTTTCCCTGGTTTTGGGAGGAGAAGCAGCTTTTGGATTTTCCAGCAACTCGGGAAAACTCCTTCCTCCAGGCATTTGGTGAATGCCTTCGCAAACGAGTCTGGCTGGAGGTAGAGAGCAAGCCGAAGCGCCCTGATCGGGATGCCGTCGGGTCCGGGGGCCTTGCCGTCCTTCAGCAGTTTTGCCAGCTCCAGGATCTCATCACTGCTGACCGTGGCGTCGGATTCGACGTGGTGCCCTGTGGCTGGGTCGGCTGGGCGTAACCCATGCATCACAGGGAACAGATGTTCCGCTACACTGCGGAGCATCGCTGGGTCCAGTAGCTTAGGAGTCCTTGACCACCACCTTGTAGGCACTTCCCCATGGGTCGCTGTCGGCAGAATCGCATAGGTCGAGGAAGCATTTGCGCTTGCTCTCCCTTATGGCTATCTTAAGCGTTTTTCTGCGGGCTCTGTACTCGGATTGACGTTCGGCAAAGGACTCCGCACCTCTCGCGCGTTGGTAGCGACGTCTGGCGGAGAGGCACTCTCGACGAGCCGTCTCTATCTCCTGGTTCCACCAGTAGACAGGGGCTCTTTGTCGGCTATGCGACCTGCTCGATTGCATGCTGGCGTCGCACGCGGCCTTCAGCCGCCTCATCAGCTCCACTGCCGTCAGCTCGGCTCCTTGTCTGCTCGCCATGGGTAGGAACTGCTCTCGAAACACCTGCGTGTCCAGAGAGTCCGTCTTGTATTTAATCCTGGCCTGGGCTGGTGTCTGGGCTTGGGATGCCCACCCTGGCAGTGTAGTCCTCGCTGAGTCTCCACCTCGCTAGCCTGTACGACGAGCCGCTAGTGAAGGTGAGGTCCACCACAGAGCCCAGTCCGGCGCGCCTGAACGTGTGCCGGTTTCCATGGTTAAGAAGAGACAGGTCCAACGTCGCGAATGCCTCCAGCACCATTCTGCCCCTCGCGTTGGTGGTTGAGCTGCCCCAGCTCTCTGACCATGCGTTGAAGTCGCCCGCTATGAGAACCTGAGTGCGGCCTCTAGCATCCGCTGCCAGTCTGTCCAGTGCCCGGCTGAATGCGATTAGGGTCAGGCTGGGAGCTAGGTATACGCTGTACACCCACCATCTGCCTACCCTAGCCCTAACAAATCCGGTGTCCGAAAGAACATCGGTTATTTGCTGGGTTTCTCTGCTGCACCTCCAGATCGCGGCTTTCTTGGTGCGGTCGAAAGCCCAGTCTGGGCTATCCGCCGTTCGGTAGGGCTCGCTAAGTAGCGCGAGCTCCACTCTGCGTTCACGCACAGTCTGCACCAGCAGGTCTTGGGCTGCCGTGCAGTGATTCAGGTTTAGCTGAATCAGCCGCATCATTGCAGTGCCTTTGGTGCTCCTTTACCCGCCAAAGGGCACTTCCGGGTGCCTATTTGGTGGTTGGTCGCTTGGCTTCCTCTGCTTGCGCACAAGAAGCACTTAGCTTCGTTAGGGCACTCGGCGGCTTTGTGTCCCGCGGTCCCGCATCTGAAGCAGCACTGGCTTCTGTCAACGGTGCTTCTACAGTGGGCCGCTATGTGGCCTTCTTCCAGGCATCTGAAGCATCTTTGGCGTGGCTCCAGCTCCTTGATCAAGCATTGGGACCATCCTACCCTCAGCTTGCCACGCTTGATCAGCGGGTCCGTCAGATTGGCTGGGACTGCTATCACCGCAGTCTTCCCTCCGTACTGCGTTTGCCGGAGGCTCTTGATAGCCACTACTGCTGCAGGGATCTCTGCCTCGGCCTCCAAGGCACTCTTCAACTCGTCTTCCGAAGTGAGCTCGTCGAGGTTGCGAATCACGAATACCTTTGATTGAGTTACCGCGCGAAGGCTGGCGCGGTCTCCTAGCACCGCTCCCATGTCTATCTTGAGCTTCTGCGTCAAGTCTTGGGTAGAGGCACGTAGCTCGAGGAGCAGTTCGCCTTTGGCCGTCTTAACCCTTGCTACGTTCTCCCCGATGGCCCAGAGCCTGGCGTCCATCCCTCTTGTGACCAGCGACAGCACTTCGCTGTACGGTAAGCCAGCTGAAGGGGTGATAACCAGCGCGTCTGGCCTCTCCCTCGGCGGTCTCTTCCTGCGCGGTCCGGGCGGTTGCTGCCATCTTGGTGCGGCTTGCTTCCCGCTGCAGTGGCTTGGGGCGGAGCCCTAGGTAGGCGCTTGGGTCCCGCAGCCTTCTGGTGGTCGAGTCGCTGGGCTCTCTTCGCGGACAGCGCCGGGCGATCCTTTGGTTTTGGGGCTAACCTTACCGTTGCACGGTTCTTTGTGGCTGGATGGGAGCTTAGGGGTGGTCTGTTGACTAGCATCTGCTCTTGCCGAGCGTCCGACCTGCGATTTCTCCGCCTCCGGCAGCCTAGTGCGCAGCTTAAATTGGAGCTCCTTCAATCTGGCGAATGAGTTCTTCATTGCCAGATTAATGCTCCTCACCCCGTTATGGTTGACCTTCGTCAGAAGGTCGTCCAGGATTGCTCCCATCTCCTCGATTTCTAGCTGAGGGGTCTTGACCCGCTTTGCTAGTTGAGCTCTGGTAGGGGGTGATGTCGCTTCCAATGGTCTCTTGGGGGTGCCATCGCTCAGGTTTTGGGGTGGGGGGATTGGCTATTCGTCTGCTCCTTGACTTTTTACACTCATCTTCTGCCTCTCCTGCTCGTGCCAATGATAACCGTTGGCCGCCCATAATGTATGCTACGCCCGGAGGACAGATCGTTTGGTGACTACCGTAGCTGCTAGCTTTTGTCAGTGAGTGCACTGAGTAGAAAGCGCCACCTATGCCAGGGGGCTCGTGCAGCCGACCAGCGCTGCCAGACCTGGGAGCTTTTGCCGTTTACCAGCACTGCTATCCCAGCTGACTGCGTGATCAGCTGGCGTGACTGGCACTTGGCAGCCACCACAACAACACGGAAGGAGGAGAAAATAGTGAAGAGAAAGTTGTTTCCTGCTCTCACCCTGTCCTGCCCCATGGCCCTGAAGATCGTCGACGGCGGGCGATCCCTGGACCCTTGGAGCTGAGCCTACTGCTGGTGAGTACGGCCCAACCTTCGTGCGTTGGCGACAGCCGCTCCTGTCACTGACGGGTCGGCGCGACCCGGAAAATTTCGAGTTTTTCCAGGAGCGCCAATTCAATGCACTTCGCGCGCGCACAACTTTTTTTTACTCTCTGTAGCTTGTCATTTATTTATTTTATGCCACATCGAGTCCGCGAGTTCGATATTGTCAATATTTTTATGAAGTAAAGTTTGTGTACACCTTAGCATATTAATCATGTATATCTATTAGCATATGTTTTAAATTTCATGTTGCTAGTTAATTACCGCTAATTAATATTAAATATTTTTTGATTTTGATTGTCGATTATGAAAATAACATAAGAACTTATTTTAAAAATATAACGAATTATTTAGATACGAACCTCTTATTCTTTGGTTCTTGATTTACGACATCCTTTGTTCTAATTTTACATACGCGCAGCTCCTGAAACTACATCGCAGGTCATCTAGCTTATTGGCTCCCAGAGGGTACATGAAATTAAAACAAAACCATTACAAGTTTAGTGTTATTTGTAAACACAATGGGCGTACGTTTTAATTAGCATTAACGATAACGTGGCCAAGAATAGAACTGACTTAATAACAAATGGACCACGTCATCAATATATGAATACCATCTCTGGTACGTAGATTTCCCACAAATTGGAATTTTATATTAAATACGATATTGTCAATATTTTTATGAAGTAAATTTTGTGTTCACATTAGCATATTTAGTCATGTATATCTATTAGCAATTGTGTTAAATTTCATGTTGCTAGTTAATTACCGCTAATTAATATTAAATATTTTTTGATTTTGATCGTAGATTATCAAAACAACATAAGAACTTATTTTAAAAATATAACGAATTATTTAGATACGAACCTCTTATTCTTTGGTCCTTGATTTACGACATCCTTTGTTCTGATTTTACATCAGCGCAGCTCCTGAAACTACATCGCAGGTCATCTAGCTTATTGGCTCCCAGTGGGTACATGAAATTAAAACAAAACCATTACAAGTTTAGTGTTATTTGTAAACACAATGGGCATAAGTTTTAATTAGCATTAACGATGACGTGGCCAAGAATAGAACTGACTTTATTTCAAAAAACATTATATATAAAATTATCAAAAATTATAAATAAAAAATATACTAGAAAGATTAAGTTTACTTAAAAATATTCTAAAAATATTCGGTAAATATATGTTAAAAATATTAAGTTGACAAACACTAGAAATATATACTAGAAACAAAAACTATATTTGCACTGTTCCGTGTAGCTTACGTGCCACTAATGAGAATCGAGGAGAAGGGCGCAAAATTTTTATTTGCAAAATTTACCATTTGCTAAGTTTAATTTAAATTAGTAATATTTAAAAAATATTCTAAAAATATTCGGTATATATATGTTAAAGATACTAAGTTGACAAACACTAAAAATATATACTATAGACAAAAACTATATTTGCACTGTGCCGTGTAGCTTAAGTGCCACTAATGAGAATCGAGGAGGAGGGCGCATAAATTTTTACTTTAATTGGTCTATTGGTCTGCTCCTTGACTTTTTACACTCATCTTCTGCCTCTCCTGCTCGTTTCATGGGTCTGTCTCCGGGATTCCATGGGATATTGCCAATGATAACCGTTGGCCGCCCATATTGTATGCTACGCCCGGAGGACAGATCGTTTGGTGACTACCGTAGCTGCTAGCTTTTGTCAGTGAGTGCACTGAGTAGAAAGCGCCACCTATGCCAGGGGGCTCGTGCAGCCGACCAGCGCTGCCAGACCTGGGAGCTTTTGCCGTTTACCAGCACTGCTATCCCAGCTGACTGCGTGATCAGCTGGCGTGACTGGCACTTGGCAGCCACCACAACAACACGGAAGGAGGAGAAAATAGTGAAGAGAAAGTTGTTTCCTGCTCTCACATGTCCTGCCCCATGGCCCTGAAGATCGTCGACGGCGGGCGATCCCTGGACCCTTGGAGCTGAGCTTACTGCCAACCTTCGTGCGTTGGCGACAGCCGCTCCTGTCACTGACGGGTCGGCGCGACCCGGAAAATTTCGAGTTTTTCCAGGAGCGCCAATTCAATGCACTTCGCGCGCGCACAACTTTTTTTTACTCTCTGTATGTGTGTGTGTGGAGTCTGCTGTTTGCATGTGTGTGAGTGTAGCTTGTCATTTATTTATTTTATGCCACATCGAGTCCGCGAGTTCGATATTGTCAATATTTTTATGAAGTAAAGTTTGTGTACACCTTAGCATATTAATCATGTATATCTATTAGCATATGTTTTAAATTTCATGTTGCTAGTTAATTACCGCTAATTAATATTAAATATTTTTTGATTTTGATTGTCGATTATGAAAATAACATAAGAACTTATTTTAAAAATATAACGAATTATTTAGATACGAACCTCTTATTCTTTGGTCCTTGATTTACGACATCCTTTGTTCTAATTTTACATACGCGCAGCTCCTGAAACTACATCGCAGGTCATCTAGCTTATTGGCTCCCAGAGGGTACATGAAATTAAAACAAAACCATTACAAGTTTAGTGTTATTTGTAAACACAATGGGCGTACGTTTTAATTAGCATTAACGATAACGTGGCCAAGAATAGAACTGACTTAATAACAAATGGACCACGTCATCAATATATGAATACCATCTCTGGTACGTAGATTTCCCACAAATTGGAATTTTATATTAAATACGATATTGTCAATATTTTTATGAAGTAAATTTTGTGTTCACATTAGCATATTTAGTCATGTATATCTATTAGCAATTGTGTTAAATTTCATGTTGCTAGTTAATTACCGCTAATTAATATTAAATATTTTTTGATTTTGATCGTAGATTATCAAAACAACATAAGGACTTATTTTAAAAATATAACGAATTATTTAGATACGAACCTCTTATTCTTTGGTCCTTGATTTACGACATCCTTTGTTCTGATTTTACATCTGCGCAGCTCCTGAAACTACATCGCAGGTCATCTAGCTTATTGGCTCCCAGTGGGTACATGAAATTAAAACAAAACCATTACAAGTTTAGTGTTATTTGTAAACACAATGGGCATAAGTTTTAATTAGCATTAACGATGACGTGGCCAAGAATAGAACTGACTTTATTTCAAAAAACATTATATATAAAATTATCAAAAATTATAAATAAAAAATATACTAGAAAGATTAAGTTTACTTAAAAATATTCTAAAAATATTCGGTAAATATATGTTAAAAATATTAAGTTGACAAACACTAGAAATATATACTAGAAACAAAAACTATATTTGCACTGTTCCGTGTAGCTTACGTGCCACTAATGAGAATCGAGGAGAAGGGCGCAAAATTTTTATTTGCAAAATTTACCATTTGCTAAGTTTAATTTAAATTATTAATATTTAAAAAATATTCTAAAAATATTCGGTATATATATGTTAAAGATACTAAGTTGACAAACACTAAAAATATATACTATAGACAAAAACTATATTTGCACTGTGCCGTGTAGCTTAACTGCCACTAATGAGAATCGAGGAGGAGGGCGCATAATTTTTTACTTTAATTGGTCTATTGGTCTGCTCCTTGACTTTTTACACTCATCTTCTGCCTCTCCTGCTCGTTTCATGGGTCTGTCTCCGGGATTCCATGGATATTGCCAATGATAACCGTTGGCCGCCCATATTGTATGCTACGCCCGGAGGACAGATCGTTTGGTGACTACCGTAGCTGCTAGCTTTTGTCAGTGAGTGCACTGAGTAGAAAGCGCCACCTATGCCAGGGGGCTCGTGCAGCCGACCAGCGCTGCCAGACCTGGGAGCTTTTGCCGTTTACCAGCACTGCTATCCCAGCTGACTGCGTGATCAGCTGGCGTGACTGGCACTTGGCAGCCACCACAACAACACGGAAGGAGGAGAAAATAGTGAAGAGAAAGTTGTTTCCTGCTCTCACCCTGTCCTGCCCCATGGCCCTGAAGATCGTCGACGATTGGAGCTGAGCTTACTGCCAACCTTCGTGCGTTGGCGACAGCCGCTCCTGTCACTGACGGGTCGGCGCGACCCGGAAAATTTCGAGTTTTTCCAGGAGCGCCAATTCAATGCACTTCGCGCGCGCACAACTTTTTTTTACTCTCTGTATGTGTGTGTGTGGAGTCTGCTGTTTGCATGTGTGTGAGTGTAGCTTGTCATTTATTTATTTTATGCCACATCGAGTCCGCGAGTTCGATATTGTCAATATTTTTATGAAGTAAAGTTTGTGTACACCTTAGCATATTTAGTCATGTATATCTATTAGCATATGTTTTAAATTTCATGTTGCTAGTTAATTACCGCTAATTAATATTAAATATTTTTTGATTTTGATTGTCGATTATGAAAATAACATAAGAACTTATTTTAAAAATATAACGAATTATTTAGATACGAACCTCTTATTCTTTGGTCCTTGATTTACGACATCCTTTGTTCTAATTTTACATACGCGCAGCTCCTGAAACTACATCGCAGGTCATCTAGCTTATTGGCTCCCAGAGGGTACATGAAATTAAAACAAAACCATTACAAGTTTAGTGTTATTTGTAAACACAATGGGCGTACGTTTTAATTAGCATTAACGATAACGTGGCCAAGAATAGAACTGACTTAATAACAAATGGACCACGTCATCAATATATGAATACCATCTCTGGTACGTAGATTTCCCACAAATTGGAATTTTATATTAAATACGATATTGTCAATATTTTTATGAAGTAAATTTTGTGTTCACATTAGCATATTTAGTCATGTATATCTATTAGCAATTGTGTTAAATTTCATGTTGCTAGTTAATTACCGCTAATTAATATTAAATATTTTTTGATTTTGATCGTAGATTATCAAAACAACATAAGAACTTATTTTAAAAATATAACGAATTATTTAGATACGAACCTCTTATTCTTTGGTCCTTGATTTACGACATCCTTTGTTCTGATTTTACATCAGCGCAGCTCCTGAAACTACATCGCAGGTCATCTAGCTTATTGGCTCCCAGGTACATGAAATTAAAACAAAACCATTACAAGTTTAGTGTTATTTGTAAACACAATGGGCATAAGTTTTAATTAGCATTAACGATGACGTGGCCAAGAATAGAACTGACTTTATTTCAAAAAACATTATATATAAAATTATCAAAAATTATAAATAAAAAATATACTAGAAAGATTAAGTTTACTTAAAAATATTCTAAAAATATTCGGTAAATATATGTTAAAAATATTAAGTTGACAAACACTAGAAATATATACTAGAAACAAAAACTATATTTGCACTGTTCCGTGTAGCTTACGTGCCACTAATGAGAATCGAGGCGAAGGGCGCAATATTTTTATTTTACATCAGCGCAGCTCCTGAAACTACATCGCAGGTCATCTAGCTTATTGGCTCCCAGAGGGTACATGAAATTAAAACAAAACCATTACAAGTTTAGTGTTATTTGTAAACACAATGGGCATAAGTTTTAATTAGCATAAACGATGACGTGGCCAAGAATAGAACTGACTTAATTTCAAAAAACATTATATATAAAATTATCAAAAATTATAAATAAAAAATATACTAGAAAGATTAAGTTTACTTAAAAATATTCTAAAAATATTCGGTATATATATGTTAAAAATATTAAGTTGACAAACACTAGAAATATATACTAGAAACAAAAACTATATTTGCACTGTTCCGTGTAGCTTACGTGCCACTAATGAGAATCGAGGAGAAGGGCGCAAAATTTTTATTTGCAAAATTTACCATTTGCTAAGTTTAATTTAAATTAGTAATATTTAAAAAATATTCTAAAAATATTCGGTATATATATGTTAAAGATACTAAGTTGACAAACACTAAAAATATATACTATAGACAAAAACTATATTTGCACTGTGCCGTGTAGCTTAACTGCCACTAATGAGAATCGAGGAGGAGGGCGCATAATTTTTTACTTTAATTGGTCTATTGGTCTGCTCCTTGACTTTTTACACTCATCTTCTGCCTCTCCTGCTCGTTTCATGGGTCTGTCTCCGGGATTCCATGGGATATTGCCAATGATAACCGTTGGCCGCCCATATTGTATGCTACGCCCGGAGGACAGATCGTTTGGTGACTACCGTAGCTGCTAGCTTTTGTCAGTGAGTGCACTGAGTAGAAAGCGCCACCTATGCCAGGGGGCTCGTGCAGCCGACCAGCGCTGCCAGACCTGGGAGCTTTTGCCGTTTACCAGCACTGCTATCCCAGCTGACTGCGTGATCAGCTGGCGTGACTGGCACTTGGCAGCCACCACAACAACACGGAAGGAGGAGAAAATAGTGAAGAGAAAGTTGTTTCCTGCTCTCACCCTGTCCTGCCCCATGGCCCTGAAGATCGTCGACGGCGGGCGATCCCTGGACCCTTGGAGCTGAGCCTACTGCTGGTGAGTACGGCCCAACCTTCGTGCGTTGGCGACAGCCGCTCCTGTCACTGACGGGTCGGCGCGACCCGGAAAATTTCGAGTTTTTCCAGGAGCGCCAATTCAATGCACTTCGCGCGCGCACAACTTTTTTTACTCTCTGTATGTGTGTGTGTGGAGTCTGCTGTTTGCATGTGTGTGAGTGTAGCTTGTCATTTATTTATTTTATGCCACATCGAGTCCGCGAGTTCGATATTGTCAATATTTTTATGAAGTAAAGTTTGTGTACACCTTAGCATATTTAGTCATGTATATCTATTAGCATATGTTTTAAATTTCATGTTGCTAGTTAATTACCGCTAATTAATATTAAATATTTTTTGATTTTGATCGTAGATTATCAAAACAACATAAGAACTTATTTTAAAAATATAACGAATTATTTAGATACGAACCTCTTATTCTTTGGTCCTTGATTTACGACATCCTTTGTTCTGATTTTACATCAGCGCAGCTCCTGAAACTACATCGCAGGTCATCTAGCTTATTGGCTCCCAGTGGGTACATGAAATTAAAACAAAACCATTACAAGTTTAGTGTTATTTGTAAACACAATGGGCATAAGTTTTAATTAGCATTAACGATGACGTGGCCAAGAATAGAACTGACTTTATTTCAAAAAACATTATATATAAAATTATCAAAAATTATAAATAAAAAATATACTAGAAAGATTAAGTTTACTTAAAAATATTCTAAAAATATTCGGTAAATATATGTTAAAAATATTAAGTTGACAAACACTAGAAATATATACTAGAAACAAAAACTATATTTGCACTGTTCCGTGTAGCTTACGTGCCACTAATGAGAATCGAGGAGAAGGGCGCAAAAATTTTTATTTGCAAAATTTTCCATTTGCTTAGTTTAATTTAAATTAGTAATATTTAAAAAATATTCTAAAAATATTCGGTATATATATGTTAAAAATATTAAGTTGACAAACACTAGAAATATATACTATAGACAAAAACTATATTTGCACTGTGCCGTGTAGCTTAAGTGCCACTAATGAGAATCGAGGAGGAGGGCGCATAAATTTTTACTTTAAAAATTTTCCATTTGCTTAGTTGAATTTCTAATTTAATTACTTATTCTCTCATTGTGTGTGTGTGCCATCTTCAGTTTGCAGCCTTTGGGATAATCTTTTGTCTCCCTGAAGTGTGTGTGGCTGTATGTGTGTGTGGAGTCTGCTGTTTGCATGTGTGTGAGTGTAGCTTGTCATTTATTTATTTTATGCCACATCGAGTCCGCGAGTTCGATATTGTCAATATTTTTATGAAGTAAAGTTTGTGTACACCTTAGCATATTTAGTCATGTATATCTATTAGCAAATGTTTTAAATTTCATGTTGCTAGTTAATTACCGCTAATTAATATTAAATATTTTTTGATTTTGATTGTCGACTTTCAAAACAACATAAGAACTTATTTTACAAATATATCGAATTATTTAGATACGAACCTCTTACTCTTTGGTCCTTGATTTACAACATCCTTTGCTCTGATTTTACATCAGCGCAGCTCCTGAAACTACATCGCAGGTCATCTAGCTTATTGGCTCCCAGAGGGTACATGAAATTAAAACAAAACCATTACAAGTTTAGTGTTATTTGTAAACACAATGGGCATAAGCTTTAATTAGCATTAACGATGACGTGGCCAAGAATAGAACTGACTTAATATCAAATGGACCACGTCATAAATTTATGAATACCATCTCTGGTACGTAGATTTCCTACGAATTGGAATTTTATATTAAATACGATATTGTCAATATTTTTATGAAGTACATTTTGTGTTCACATTAGCATATTTAGTCATGTATATCTATTGACAATTGTTTTAAATTTCATGTTGCTAGTTAATTACCGCTAATTAATATTAAATATTTTTTGATTTTGATCGTAGATTATCAAAACAACATAAGAACTTATTTTAAAAATATATCGAATTATTTAGATACAAACCTCTTATTCTATGGTCCTTTATTTATGACATCCTTTGTTCTGATTTTACATCAGCGCAGCTCCTGAAACTACATCGCAGGTCATCTAGCTTATTGGCTCCCAGTGGGTACATGAAATTAAAACAAAACTATTACAAGTTTATTTTTATTAGTAAACACAATAAGCATACATTTTAATTAGCATTAACGATGACGTGGCCAAGACTAGAACTGACTTAATTTAAAAAAACATTATATATAAAATTATCAAAAATTATAAATTAAAAATATACTAGAAAGATTAAGTTTACTTAAAAATATTCTAAAAATATTCGGTATATATATGTTAAAGATACTAAGTTTACAAACACTAGAAATATATACTATAGACAAAAACTATATTTGCACTGTGCCGTCTAGCTTACGTGCCACTAATGAGAATCGAGGAGGAGGGCGCATAAATTTTTACTTTCAAAATTTTCCATTTGCTTAGTTGAATTTCTAATTTAATTACTTATTCTCTCATTGGGTGTGTGTGTGTCATCTTCAGTTTGCAGCTTTTGGGATAATCTTTTGTCTCCCTGAAGTGTGTGTCTGTATGTATGTGTGTGGAGTCTGCTGTTTGCATGTGTGTGAGTGTAGCTTGTCATTTATTTATTTTATGCCATCGAGTCCGCGAGTTCGATATTGTCAATATTTTTATGAATTAAAGTTTGTGTACACCTTAGCATATTTAGTCATGTATATCTATTAGCATATGTTTTAAATTTCATGTTGCTAGTTAATTACCGCTAATTAATATTAAATATTTTTTGATTTTGATTGTCGATTATGAAAACAACATAAGAACTTATTTTAAAAATATAACAAATTATTTAGATACGAACCTCTTATTCTTTGGTCCTTGATTTACGACATCCTTTGTTCTAATTTTACATACGCGCAGCTCCTGAAACTACATCGCAGGTCATCTAGCTTATTGGCTCCCAGAGGGTACATGAAATTAAAACAAAACCATTACAAGTTTAGTGTTATTTGTAAACACAATGGGCATAAGTTTTAATTAGCATTAACGATGACGTGGCCAAGAATAGAACTGACTTAATATCAAATTGACCACGTCATCAATATATGAATACCATCTCTGGTACGTAGATTTCCTACGAATTGGAATTTTATATTAAATACGATATTGTCAATATTTTTATGAAGTAAAGTTTGTGTACACCTTAGCATATTTAGTCATGTATATCTATTAGGAAATGTTTTAAATTTCATGTTGCTAGTTAATTACCGATAATTAATATTAAATATTTTTTGATTTTGATTGTCGATTATGAAAACAACATAAGAACTTATTTTAAAAATATAACAAATTATTTAGATACGAACTTCTTACTCTTTGGTCCTTGATTTACAACATCCTTTGCTCTGATTTTACATCAGCGCAGCTCCTGAAACTACATCGCAGGTCATCTAGCTTATTGGCTCCCAGTGGGTACATGAAATTAAAACAAAACCATTACAAGTTTAGTGTTATTTGTAAACACAATGGGCATAAGTTTTAATTAGCATTAACGATGACATGGCCAAGAATAGAACTGACTTAATATCAAATTGACCACGTCATCAATATATGAATACCATCTCTGGTACGTAGATTTCCTACGAATTTGAATTTTATATTAAATACGATATTGTCAATATTTTTATGAAGTAAAGTTTGTGTACACCTTAGCATATTTAGTCATGTATATCTATTAGCAAATGTTTTAAATTTCATGTTGCTAGTTAATTACCGATAATTAATATTAAATATTTTTTGATTTTGATTGTCGATTATGAAAACAACATAAGAACTTATTTTAAAAATATAACAAATTATTTAGATACGAACTTCTTACTCTTTGGTCCTTGATTTACAACATCCTTTGCTCTGATTTTACATCTGCGCAGCTCCTGAAACTACATCGCAGGTCATCTAGCTTATTGGCTCCCAGAGGGTACATGAAATTAAAACAAAACCATTACAAGTTTAGTGTTATTTGTAAACACAATGGGCATAAGCTTTAATTAGCATTAACGATGACGTGGCCAAGAATAGAACTGACTTAATATCAAATGGACCACGTCGTAAATTTATGAATACCATCTCTGGTACGTAGATTTCCTACGAATTGGAATTTTATATTAAATACGATATTGTCAATATTTTTATGAAGTAAATTTTGTGTTCACATTAGCATATTTAGTCATGTATATCTATTAGCAATTGTGTTACATTTCATGTTGCTAGTTAATTACCGCTAATTAATATTAAATATTTTTTGATTTTGATCGTAGATTATCAACATAAGAACTTATTTTAAAAATATAACGAATTATTTAGATACGAACCTCTTATTCTTTGGTCCTTGATTTACGACATCCTTTGTTTTGATTTTACATCAGCGCAGCTCCTGAAACTACATCGCAGGTCATCTAGCTTATTGGCTCCCAGAGGGTACATGAAATTAAAACAAAACCATTACAAGTTTAGTGTTATTTGTAAACACAATGGGCATAAGCTTTAATTAGCATTAACGATGACGTGGCCAAGAATAGAACTGACTTAATATCAAATGGACCACGTCATAAATTTATGAATACCATCTCTGGTACGTAGATTTCCTACGAATTGGAATTTTATATTAAATACGATATTGTCAATATTTTTATGAAGTAAATTTTGTGTTCACATTAGCATATTTAGTCATGTATATCTATTAGCAATTGTGTTAAATTTCATGTTGCTAGTTAATTACCGCTAATTAATATTAAATATTTTTTGATTTTGATCGTAGATTATCAAAACAACATAAGAACTTATTTTAAAAATATAACGAATTATTTAGATACGAACCTCTTATTCTTTGGTCCTTGATTTACGACATCCTTTGTTCTGATTTTACATCAGCGCAGCTCCTGAAACTACATCGCAGGTCATCTAGCTTATTGGCTCCCAGTGGGTACATGAAATTAAAACAAAACCATTACAAGTTTAGTGTTATTTGTAAACACAATGGGCATAAGTTTTAATTAGCATTAACGATGACGTGGCCAAGAATAGAACTGACTTTATTTCAAAAAACATTATATATAAAATTATCAAAAATTATAAATAAAAAATATACTAGAAAGATTAAGTTTACTTAAAAATATTCTAAAAATATTCGGTAAATATATGTTAAAAATATTAAGTTGACAAACACTAGAAATATATACTAGAAACAAAAACTATATTTGCACTGTTCCGTGTAGCTTACGTGCCACTAATGAGAATCGAGGCGAAGGGCGCAATATTTTTATTTTACATCAGCGCAGCTCCTGAAACTACATCGCAGGTCATCTAGCTTATTGGCTCCCAGAGGGTACATGAAATTAAAACAAAACCATTACAAGTTTAGTGTTATTTGTAAACACAATGGGCATAAGTTTTAATTAGCATTAACGATGACGTGGCCAAGAATAGAACTGACTTAATTTCAAAAAACATTATATATAAAATTATCAAAATTATAAATAAAAAATATACTAGAAAGATTAAGTTTACTTAAAAATATTCGGTAAATATATGTTAAAAATATTAAGTTGACAAACACTAGAAATATATACTAGAAACAAAAACTATATTTGCACTGTTCCGTGTAGCTTACGTGCCACTAATGAGAATCGAGGAGAAGGGCGCAAAATTTTTATTTGCAAAATTTACCATTTGCTAAGTTTAATTTAAATTAGTAATATTTAAAAAATATTCTAAAAATATTCGGTATATATATGTTAAAGATACTAAGTTGACAAACACTAAAAATATATACTATAGACAAAAACTATATTTGCACTGTGCCGTGTAGCTTAACTGCCACTAATGAGAATCGAGGAGGAGGGCGCATACATTTTTACTTTAAAAATTTTCTATTTGCTTAGTTGAATTTCTAATTTAATTACTTATTCTCTCATTGTGTGTGTGTGCCATCTTCAGTTTGCAGCCTTTGGGATAATCTTTTGTCTCCCTGAAGTGAGTGTCTGTATGTGTGTGTGGAGTCTGCTGTTTGCATGTGTGTGAGTGTAGTTTGTCATTTATTTATTTTATGCCACATCGAGTCCGCGAGTTCGATATTGTCAATATTTTTATGAAGTAAAGTTTGTGTACACCTTAGCATATTTAGTCATGTATATCTATTAGCAAATGTTTAAAATTTCATGTTGCTAGTTAATTACCGCTAATTAATATTAAATATTTTTTGATTTTGATTGTCGACTATCAAAACAACATAAGAACTTATTTTACAAATATATCGAATTATTTAGATACGAACCTCTTACTCTTTGGTCCTTGATTTACAACATCCTTTGCTCTGATTTAACATCAGCGCAGCTCCTGAAACTACATCGCAGGTCATCTAGCTTATTGGCTCCCAGAGGGTACATGATGTTAGTTGTTTACCGTACGATCAGGACAACCGTTATGTGCTTCTAGACCGACCGAGCAAATAAACACAAGAACGTAGTGGTGTAGTTGACGGTTTAATTGAAACTGAGTAATAGGAATTTCACAATGACTTCTTAAGCTATAATTGAGCGTTGCCAGATCAAAACATATAAAGCTTAATTAAATTATAACGTAATTTCAACACTTCCTCTTAAGCTATATATATGTGATGTAAAACGAAAATTAATTTAATCCAAGCAACTTAGCAAAAATCTGTTGCTTTTGCTTACACAAGCCTTTCGTTAGTACATCTGCAACATTTTTATCAGTGGGTACATATTCAAGAATTATTTCATTACATTCTACTTTTTCACGAACAAAATGATACTTAATATCTATGTGCTTAGTGCGTTTATGGTGTACTGGATTCTTCGCAATATGATGAGAACTTATGTTGTCGCCACATATGGTTATTGGTCCATCTAATGACCATCCAATCTCTAAAAGCAAACGGCGAAGATACACCGCTTCTTTTGCAGCCGTGGATAAAGCAACGTACTCTGCTTCTGTGCTGCTCATGGCGACGACGCTCTGCTTAGCTGAAGTCCATGAAAACGCACTGCCTCCAAGGAAGAATGCATACCCACTGTATGATTTTCGATCTGACAGGTCGTTTGCCCAGTCTGCGTCGGCGAAGCCCTTTACCTGTTCGCCGGACTTGCTGTATGTGATTTTGAGATCAACCGTGGCTGAAAGGTATCTCAAAACATGTTTCGCTGCAGTCTCGTCTTCACTGTGTGGATCAGTATTTCTTTGCGACAGTTTGCTCACTGTATGCAAAATGTCTGGTCGGCTCAAGACTGCTAAATACATAAGGGAACCGATTAATGATTGAAATTGTGTTATATTTACCTTGACACAATTCTCATTTCTACAACCCATTTTATAACCAGGGTCTAGCGGCGTAGCTGCGGGACGACAATTTTGCATGCCATATTCATCCAATAGGTTTATGATGAACTGCTTCTGGCATAGCGAAATCGACCCTCTTGTACTTTCTCGTTGGATTTCCATGCCAAGGAAATAATTTAGTTGGCCGCCATCATGTATGTCGAATTTATTTGCGATCTTCCTCTTAATCGCGGTGATTTCGTTCTCGTCGTAGCTGATGATGATTAGATCGTCGACATATACTGCAATGTAGCTGTGTTGTTGCTGCTGCTGCTTTGCGTACAGGCACGCCTCATTTTTGCTGCGCTTGAAACCAATGCTCTTTAAAACTTCGTCCAATGTGTCATTCCAGACACGCCCAGACTGTTTAAGTCCGTAGATCGCCTTTTGAAGCTTTAATACTTTGTTTGGATGCTTCTCATCAATGAAGTTTTGTGGTTGCCTCATATACACTTCTTCTTGAAGTCTGCCGTTTAAATATGCGTTTGATATGTCAACCTGGTGCATGCATAGCTGTTTTTCTGCTGCTATAGCGAATAGCATTCTGATGGTTTCGTAGCGGATTACTGGAGAAAACGTTTCCGAATAGTTGACGCCCATCTTTTGCCCACAACCTTGAGCAACAAGTCTTGATTTAAACTTTTGTATATTTCCCTCTTTATCCTTTTTGACGCGAAAGACCCACTTGGATCCTATGGCCTTCTGTCCTGGAGGTAAATCACACAATGTCCATGTGTTATTTGAAATGAGAGCATCATATTCTTTCTGCATTGACGTCTTCCAGTCTTGGGCATGCACGCCCCGTAAAGCGTCTCCAACGCACTGTGGCGTCTCACATGTTTTCAATGTAATTGAGGCTGTTGTATTGTTTTCTGGGTCTACCGGACTTACCACTGCGAATAATTTTTGGTCTGCCGGGTCCACGTCTAGGTGCGTTGCTTTCTTGCTCTTGTACGTCTGGTACGTTCTCCTCCTCAGTGAGAATTTGCTTTTCATCGCTTGCGCTTACAAACTCCTCCTCCTCTTCACCGGAGTCATAGCTGTCGTAAGGATTACTGCTCTGCTCGACCACCATGGGCATAGCCGGCCGCTGCTGCTCTGGTACTTGGATGATTGACTCAAGGTGAATGATGTTTGTAGCGAAGTCATTATTTTGTTCCGAAATAGTGCATTTTTTAGATTCAGTGTTATCAAACTCACCCTCTACAAATTTGACATCACGACGTGCAACAATGATACGTTTTTCCCGATCGTATAAACGGTAAGCTTTAGCTGTTGAAGAGTATCCTACAAATATATACTCTTTTCCTTTTGCCTGGAACTTGCTTTTTCTTGTCTTATCCAGTGCAAACGCGCGAGATCCGAACACTCGCAAATGTTTAACGGATGGCTTCCTATTTTGCCATATTTCGAAGGGTGTAGCGCCCATGAGTGCTTTGGAAGGACACCTGTTAC
The DNA here is from genome assembly GCF_004382195.2 of Drosophila sechellia. Taxonomy (NCBI): domain Eukaryota; kingdom Metazoa; phylum Arthropoda; class Insecta; order Diptera; family Drosophilidae; genus Drosophila; species Drosophila sechellia. The sequence continues at coordinate 74,627 of NW_022611296.1, forward strand.
GCAAATATGAAGCTGTGGACACGGCCTCGGCCCACAAAAACTCCTCTAATTTCGCATGAATCAGCATACTTTTGGCCATCTCGACGATCGTTCGATTAGCGCGTTCCGCGACGCCGTTTTGTTGTGGTGTATACGGAACCGTTAATTGACTTTTTATGCCGCAGGTGTTCAAATACTCTGTAAACTGCCGGTTTACATATTCTGTCCCGTTGTCACTTCGCAAAGCTTTTATTTTCTTGCCCGTTTGGCACTCGACATATGATTTGAACAATTTGAATTTATCAAACACTTCGTTCTTCGCATGCATAAAATATATAAATATTTTCCTTGAATAGTCGTCTATGAACGTGACGAAATACTTGTTGCCGCCTAAAGAACTAACATTCACTGGCCCGCACACGTCACTGTGAACTAGTTCCAGTATACTTTGCGTAGCTCTCTCGCTATTCTGTGGGAATGGCAATACGTGTATTTTTGCCATATTGCATGTGTCGCAATTAATATTCACCGACATATTTTTAACGTCCATTCCAATTACTAGCTCTTTTTCCTTGATTTCTTTTAAACATTGAAAATTTAAATGACCAAAACGATTGTGCCATGTTGCCATGCGAGAAGAATCATTCAACAAATGAACCGCACCGTTTTTAGAGCTACTTGTAAATAAATACAAATTGTCTTCTTGCATTGCTCTCATCATCACTTCACCTTGTTTGTTTTTTATCACCGCCGCCTTTTTATCAAAAGTAGTTATGTTTTCGTACTCCGCGGACTTGCTCACTGATAAAAAATTCATATGCAATGATGGAACGTAAATTACATCTCGTAATTCAATGTTTACATTTTGTGATTTAAACATAACAGTCCCGATGCCGCTCGATTTCACGAATTTATCAGCTGCTAGCATAATCGATGTTTCCTTATTAACGAAAGATGTAAACAATCCCTTGTCACAACACATATGCGACGTGGCACCACTATCAACACACCATATGTTTTTCCTTTGAGTGGTAGCACTAATATGCATCAAGCAGTTTGATTTCTCCTTGCTTTCCCCTAGTTTTTTATGCCTCTCTTTGTTCGGGCATTCTCGTGCTCGGTGACCGAATTTCTCGCAAATGTAGCATTTTCCCTTGAAACTATGTTTTTCAAGGTTATTTTCTTCGCGTTGTTTTTGCTTTGCAGTTCCATGTAATTTTGTATGTACATACACGGCTTGGACAGAACTTTCGCGATCGTCCCTCTCTTGCTTGCGCGCTCCTTCTTCCAGAAGCTTCACTTTTACCGTTTCGAACGTCGGCAGCGTGTCGCGTGTTTCGATCGCTACAACGAAATTTTCCCACGAATTTGGTAAACTGGATAACAACATGATGCTTTTTAATTCATCATTAATTGTTATGTCCATCTCAGCTAATTTGTTGACTGTTTCAGCAAATTTATTGACATATTGAACAACGTTATCCCCTTCAAGCATTCTCAGCCTTGATAGTTTTTGATATAACTGCACTTTTCTGATCGGGCCACCTGGCAAATGTACATCACACAATTTTTTCCATGCGTCTGCTGCTGTTGTGCATGCCTTTATATGCATTAACTGCGTTGCTTTTAAATTTAAAAACAAACTTGCCAGGGCCTTTTGATCGAGCATATTCCATCTTTCGGAATCTTCAGAGCCATCTTCTGGCTTTACATATTGGCCACAAACGACTTTCCATAGATCTGCTGTTATAAGCACACTACGCATTAAAATGCTCCATACGTCGTAATTGTCGTCGCCTAATTTTTCTATTTGAATTGACACACTCATTTTGTCGAATTCCGTAAATTAGTTTTTATTTATTTCGAGTTTCAACCGGACGCGTGTTAGTCCATTTAATTTACTTTGAATTATTCAAACCGAAAACTTAGCTTGCTAAAGGCCCATAACCAACTGTTAGTTGTTTACCGTACGATCAGGACAACCGTTATGTGCTTCTAGACCGACCGAGCAAATAAACACAAGAACGTAGTGGTGTAGTTGACGGTTTAATTGAAACTGAGTAATAGGAATTTCACAATGACTTCTTAAGCTATAATTGAGCGTTGCCAGATCAAAACATATAAAGCTTATTTAAATTATAACGTAATTTCAACACATGAAATTAAAACAAAACCCATTACAAGTTTAGTGTTATTTGTAAACACAATGGGCATAAGCTTTAATTAGCATTAACGATGACGTGGCCAAGAATAGAACTGACTTAATATCAAATGGACCACGTCATAAATTTATGAATACCATCTCTGGTACGTAGATTTCCTACGAATTGGAATTTTATATTAAATACGATATTGTCAATATTTTTATGAAGTAAAGTTTGTGTACACCTTAGCATATTTAGTCATGTATATCTATTAGCAAATGTTTTAAATTTCATGTTGCTAGTTAATTACCGCTAATTAATATTAAATATTTTTTGATTTTGATTGTCGATTATGAAAACAACATAAGAACTTATTTTAAAAATATAACAAATTATTTAGATACGAACCTCTTACTCTTTGGTCCTTGATTTACAACATCCTTTGCTCTGATTTTACATCAGCGCAGCTCCTGAAACTACATCGCAGGTCATCTAGCTTATTGGCTCCCAGAGGGTACATGAAATTAAAACAAAACCATTACAAGTTTAGTGTTATTTGTAAACACAATGGGCATAAGCTTTAATTAGCATTAACGATGACGTGGCCAAGAATAGAACTGACTTAATATCAAATGGACCACGTCATAAATTTATGAATACCATCTCTGGTACGTAGATTTCCTACGAATTGGAATTTTATATTAAATACGATATTGTCAATATTTTTATGAAGTACATTTTGTGTTCACATTAGCATGTTTAGTCATGTATATCTATTAGCAATTGTTTTAAATTTCATGTTGCTAGTTAATTACCGCTAATTAATATTAAATATTTTTGATTTTGATTGTCGATTATCAAAACAACATAAGAACTTATTTTAAAAATATAACGAATTATTTAGATACGAACCTCTTATTCTTTGGTTCTTGATTTACGACATCCTTTGTTCTGATTTTACATCAGCGCAGCTCCTGAAACTACATCGCAGGTCATCTAGCTTATTGGCTCCCAGAGGGTACATGAAATTAAAACAAAACCATTACAAGTTTAGTTTTATTTGTAAACACAATGGGCATAAGTTTTAATTAGCATTAACGATGACGTGGCCAAGAATAGAACTGACTTAATTTCAAAAAACATTATATATAAAATTATCAAAAATTATAAATAAAAAATATACTAGAAAGATTAAGTTTACTTAAAAATATTCTAAAAATATTCGGTAAATATATGTTAAAAATATTAAGTTGACAAACACTAGAAATATATACTAGAAACAAAAACTATATTTGCACTGTTCCGTGTAGCTTACGTGCCACTAATGAGAATCGAGGAGAAGGGCGCAAAATTTTTATTTGCAAAATTTACCATTTGCTTAGTTTAATTTAAATTAGTAATATTTAAAAAATATTCTAAAAATATTCGGTATATATATGTTAAAAATATTAAGTTGACAAACACTAGAAATATATACTATAGACAAAAACTATATTTGCACTGTGCCGTGTAGCTTAAGTGCCACTAATGAGAATCGAGGAGGAGGGCGCATAAATTTTTACTTTAAAAATTTTCCATTTGCTTAGTTGAATTTCTAATTTAATTACTTATTCTCTCATTGTGTGTGTGTGCCATCTTCAGTTTGCAGCCTTTGGGATAATCTTTTGTCTCCCTGAAGTGTGTGTGGCTGTATGTGTGTGTGGAGTCTGCTGTTTGCATGTGTGTGAGTGTAGCTTGTCATTTATTTATTTTATGCCACATCGAGTCCGCGAGTTCGATATTGTCAATATTTTTATGAAGTAAAGTTTGTGTACACCTTAGCATATTTAGTCATGTATATCTATTAGCAAATGTTTTAAATTTCATGTTGCTAGTTAATTACCGCTAATTAATATTAAATATTTTTTGATTTTGATTGTCGACTATCAAAACAACATAAGAACTTATTTTACAAATATATCGAATTATTTAGATACGAACCTCTTACTCTTTGGTCCTTGATTTACAACATCCTTTGCTCTGATTTTACATCAGCGCAGCTCCTGAAACTACATCGCAGGTCATCTAGCTTATTGGCTCCCAGAGGGTACATGAAATTAAAACAAAACCATTACAAGTTTAGTGTTATTTGTAAACACAATGGGCATAAGCTTTAATTAGCATTAACGATGACGTGGCCAAGAATAGAACTGACTTAATATCAAATGGACCACGTCATAAATTTATGAATACCATCTCTGGTACGTAGATTTCCTACGAATTGAAATTTTATATTAAATACGATATTGTCAATATTTTTATGAAGTACATTTTGTGTTCACATTAGCATATTTAGTCATGTATATCTATTGACAATTGTGTTAAATTTCATGTTGCTAGTTAATTACCGCTAATTAATATTAAATATTTTTTGATTTTGATCGTAGATTATCAAAACAACATAAGAACTTATTTTAAAAATATATCGAATTATTTAGATACAAACCTCTTATTCTATGGTCCTTTATTTATGACATCCTTTGTTCTGATTTTACATCAGCGCAGCTCCTGAAACTACATCGCAGGTCATCTAGCTTATTGGCTCCCAGTGGGTACATGAAATTAAAACAAAACTATTACAAGTTTATTTTTATTAGTAAACACAATAAGCATACATTTTAATTAGCATTAACGATGACGTGGCCAAGACTAGAACTGACTTAATTTAAAAAAACATTATATATAAAATTATCAAAAATTATAAATTAAAAATATACTAGAAAGATTAAGTTTACTTAAAAATATTCTAAAAATATTCGGTAAATATATGTTAAAAATATTAAGTTGACAAACACTAGAAATATATACTAGAAACAAAAACTATATTTGCACTGTTCCGTGTAGCTTACGTGCCACTAATGAGAATAGAGGCGAAGGGCGCCAAATTTTTATTTGCAAAATTTACCATTTGCTAAGTTTAATTTAAATTAGTAATATTTAAAAAATATTCTAAAAATATTCGGTATATATATGTTAAAGATACTAAGTTTACAAACACTAGAAATATATACTATAGACAAAAACTATATTTGCACTGTGCCGTCTAGCTTACGTGCCACTAATGAGAATCGAGGAGGAGGGCGCATAAATTTTTACTTTCAAAATTTTCCATTTGCTTAGTTGAATTTCTAATTTAATTACTTATTCTCTCATTGGGTGTGTGTGTGCCATCTTCAGTTTGCAGCTTTTGGGATAATCTTTTGTCTCCCTGAAGTGTGTGTCTGTATGTGTGTGTGTGGAGTCTGCTGTTTGCATGTGTGTGAGTGTAGCTTGTCATTTATTTATTTTATGCCATCGAGTCCGCGAGTTCGATATTGTCAATATTTTTATGAATTAAAGTTTGTGTACACCTTAGCATATTTAGTCATGTATATCTATTAGCAAATGTTTTAAATTTCATGTTGCTAGTTAATTACCGATAATTAATATTAAATATTTTTTGATTTTGATTGTCGACTATCAAAACAACATAAGAACTTATTTTACAAATATATCGAATTATTTAGATACGAACCTCTTACTCTTTGGTCCTTGATTTACAACATCCTTTGCTCTGATTTTACATCAGCGCAGCTCCTGAAACTACATCGCAGGTCGTCTAGCTTATTGGCTCCCAGAGGGTACATGAAATTAAAACAAAACCATTACAAGTTTAAGATTATGAAAACAACATAAGAACTTATTTTAAAAATATAACAAATTATTTATATACGAACCTCTTACTCTTTGGTCCTTGATTTACAACATCCTTTGCTCTGATTTTACATCAGCGCAGCTCCTGAAACTACATCGCAGGTCATCTAGCTTATTGGCTCCCAGAGGGTACATGAAATTAAAACAAAACCATTACAAGTTTAGTGTTATTTGTAAACACAATGGGCATAAGTTTTAATTAGCATTAACGATGACGTGGCCAAGAATAGAACTGACTTAATATCAAATTGACCACGTCATCAATATATGAATACCATCTCTGGTACGTAGATTTCCTACGAATTGGAATTTTATATTAAATACGATATTGTCAATATTTTTATGAAGTAAAGTTTGTGTACACCTTAGCATATTTAGTCATGTATATCTATTAGCAAATGTTTTAAATTTCATGTTGCTAGTTAATTACCGATAATTAATATTAAATATTTTTTGATTTTGATTGTCGATTATGAAAAAAACATAAGAACTTATTTTAAAAATATAACAAATTATTTAGATACGAACTTCTTACTCTTTGGTCCTTGATTTACAACATCCTTTGCTCTGATTTTACATCAGCGCAGCTCCTGAAACTACATCGCAGGTCGTCTAGCTTATTGGCTCCCAGAGGGTACATGAAATTAAAACAAAACCATTACAAGTTTAAGATTATGAAAACAACATAAGAACTTATTTTAAAAATATAACAAATTATTTAGATACGAACCTCTTACTCTTTGGTCCTTGATTTACAACATCCTTTGCTCTGATTTTACATCAGCGCAGCTCCTGAAACTACATCGCAGGTCATCTAGCTTATTGGCTCCCAGAGGGTACATGAAATTAAAACAAAACCATTACAATGGGCATAAGTTTTAATTAGCATTAACGATGACGTGGCCAAGAATAGAACTGACTTAATATCAAATGGACCACGTCATAAATTTATGAATACCATCTCTGGTACGTAGATTTCCTACGAATTGGAATTTTATATTAAATACGATATTGTCAATATTTTTATGAAGTACATTTTGTGTTCACATTAGCATATTTAGTCATGTATATCTATTAGCAATTGTGTTAAATTTCATGTTGCTAGTTAATTACCGCTAATTAATATTAAATATTTTTTGATTTTGATCGTAGATTATCAAAACAACATAAGAACTTATTTTAAAAATATAACGAATTATTTAGATACGAACCTCTTATTCTTTGGTCCTTGATTTACGACATCCTTTGTTCTGATTTTACATCAGCGCAGCTCCTGAAACTACATCGCAGGTCATCTAGCTTATTGGCTCCCAGAGGGTACATGAAATTAAAACAAAACCATTACAAGTTTAGTGTTATTTGTAAACACAATGGGCATAAGTTTTAATGAGCATTAACGATGACGTGGCCAAGAATAGAACTGACTTAATTTCAAAAAACATTATATATAAAATTATCAAAAATTATAAATAAAAAATATACTAGAAAGTTTACTTAAAAATATTCTAAAAATATTCGGTAAATATATGTTAAAAATATTAAGTTGACAAACACTAGAAATATATACTAGAAACAAAAACTATATTTGCACTGTTCCGTGTAGCTTACGTGCCACTAATGAGAATCGAGGAGAAGGGCGCAAAAATTTTTATTTGCAAAATTTACCATTTGCTAAGTTTAATTTAAATTAGTAATATTTAAAAAATATTCTAAAAATATTCGGTATATATATGTTAAAGATACTAAGTTGACAAACACTAGAAATATATACTATACAGAAAAACTATATTTGCACTGTGCCGTGTAGCTTAAGTGCCACTAATGAGAATCGAGGAGGAGGGCGCATAAATTTTTACTTTAAAAATTTTCCATTTGCTTAGTTGAATTTCTAATTTAATTACTTATTCTCTCATTGTGTGTGTGTGCCATCTTCAGTTTGCAGCCTTTGGGGGGTTGGCTATTGGTCTGCTCCTTGACTTTTTACACTCATCTTCTGCCTCTCCTGCTCGTTTCATGGGTCTGTCTCCGGGATTCCATGGGATATTGCCAATGATAACCGTTGGCCGCCCATATTGTATGCTACGCCCGGAGGACAGATCGTTTGGTGACTACCGTAGCTGCTAGCTTTTGTCAGTGAGTGCACTGAGTAGAAAGCGCCACCTATGCCAGGGGGCTCGTGCAGCCGACCAGCGCTGCCAGACCTGGGAGCTTTTGCCGTTTACCAGCACTGCTATCCCAGCTGGCGTGACTGGCACTTGGCAGCCACCACAACAACACGGAAGGAGGAGAAAATACAGCTCCCTTGGAGCTGAGCCTACTGCTGGTGAGTACGGCCCAACCTTCGTGCGTTGGCGACAGCCGCTCCTGTCACTGACGGGTCGGCGCGACCCGGAAAATTTCGAGTTTTTCCAGGAGCGCCAGTTCAATGCACTTCGCGCGAGTTACCGGTCGTGGGTTAGGGCAACCGTGTTTCATAGTAGCACTGGTTATGGAATGTTCAAACTGTTCCAATTAAACACGTCCTCGTTGGTTGAAGTGAACAAAACGACTGTTTATTGATAGTGGTAATTGTGCTGCTCACAGGCAGCTCTTATATATATATGTGTGTGTTTTGCTACATAGTTCCGCAAGTAGAACGCTCTGTCCCTGTCTCTGTACTTCTGTAAGTTGTGTGTGTTGGTGCTGCTCAGAGTCCCGGTTGATGGCATAGGCGTAGTACGGGAAGTCTGCAGGGGAACACTGAAAGTGGTAACTCCTCCCCCCTAGAATGTCGTGACGGCCAGCGAGATGGAATGCTTGACGGAACGACTTGCGGTGTAGCTAGTGTACTTATAATTAACATTAATATTGTAGTGCTTATATGTATATATGTTCGTGTGTGTTTTTTGTAATAAATATTATTATTATTTACATTAATAATGCTTATCGTGTTGTGTGTTCTATTTGCTTCTTGCAACAGGGTGATGTGTTTTTTTTTTCTTTTTTTATTTATTATTATTTTGTTTGTATTTTATATCTTTATTTTATTTATTTTATTTCTGTTCTAAACTGTTTGTCTATCTTTAAATTTTCTTTTTATTTTTTCTTTATGAACTTTCTGTCCTTTTTTCGTTTCAAAAGTTATTCCGTGGTCTGTTCTAACTATATGCTTAGAAAATCTTGGCGTTATCTTATTTCTTCTATTTTCTTTTCTAAATACTATATCTTCTGCTGTTAGTGGTAGTGGGTCTGTCCTTGTTTCATTCTGTTTCTGATTTCTCTCTATGGCCTTTGCTGTCATTTCTGTTTGAACTTGGGTGTATAATTTTGTCTTAAATTCGTTAAGTTTCTGTAAATAATCGTGTTCATCTGAATACTCTACTGTTCTATTGAATACATGGGTCTTTCCTGTAAATAATTCGAATGGTGTCAATTTTGTTGCCGAATGTATTGCATTGTTGTAGGTTATTAAGGTTTCGGTTAGTATTTCTTCGTGGTCACAGTTTATTTTATGGTCTTTTTTTACTTTATAAATTATTCTGTACGTTTCCGTCAGACTGGAATGTAGTCTTTCTACTGTGGAATTACTACTAGACTGCTGGAATGAAGTAAAATGAAGTTGCATGTTATATTGTTTACAAAAATCTTTGAATAGTTTAGAGTTAAATTCTGCCCCCTGATCACAAATAATTAGTTGAGGTAACCCATAATTTAAAACGAATTTTTTCAATTCCGTAATAATAGTAATGGTATTTCTATTCTGGATTGTGTATGCTGCTGCAAACTTAGAAAACTTGTCTATGATTGTTAACATAATTGCGCTGTTAATAAAATACAAATCTATGTGAACTATCTGTAGCGGTAATGCTGGTATTTGAGGTACTTGAAATTTAAGTTTCTGAGGGTTTCTGTCGTATTTCATAGTCTGACAAATGTCACAATTATTAATTATTTTTGTTACAACTTTTTTTACTCTTGGGAAATAATACAATCTTCTTACATGCAATATGGTCTCATCTATTCCCCTGTGATTACTATTTTCGTGATCTTTTATTAATATGGAATTTTGTTCTTCAGGGTTTAACACCTCTTTGAGGAACAGTGTCGCACGAATAATTTTACAACCCTTTTTTTCAAAGTAATCCTTATATATCATAAGTATTCTGTTGAATATATCGTTGCTTGTCATAATCGCACAAAGCCTTCCTGATTTTAAGGTGTCCTTAAGTATTTTTAATATATTGTCGTCCGTATATTGTGGCTGTACGAATGTTATCCTTATTTTGTTTTTAAAAGGTGTTTCAGTTATCTTGTCTACAATTTCTCCTATTTTCAAAATTAATTGCATCTTAAAATCGTTTATTGGTTTTTCCGTTATTTTCGCGATTTCTCCTGAATCCCCAGGGTCATCCCCGTTGACTGCTTCTACTGACTCACTTTCATTTACAAATGTTTCGACTTGCATTCTACTTAATGCATCTGCGTTAGTATTAAATTTGCCTTTCTTATAAACGACATCATATTCGTACTCCGTTAACTGTAGTCTCCACCTTATTAGTTTAGCGTTATTTTTTATATTATTTAAATAAATTAAGGGCTGGTGATCTGTATAAATCGTAAACTTTGTCCCGTATAAGTATTGTCGAAATTGTTTAACCGCCCAGACTATGGCTAGCATTTCTTTTTCTGAAGCGGAATAATTAACTTCAGCCCTATTTAGCGTCCGACTTGCATATGCTACTGGTTTGTCATTTCCTACTTTTCCTTGTGACAACACTGCTCCTAGTGCGTAGTTACTAGCGTCTGTCGTTAGTAAGAACGGTTTGTCATAATCTGGATATTGTAAAATCGTGCCGTTGCATAGTAATGTTTTTGCGTACTGAAAAGCTTCTCTAAATTCTTGGGTTATCTCCACCGCTTTTTTTTTTTTAGTTGTACTGTCAAAGGTTTTATTATTTTTGCTAAGTCTTTTATAAATTTCCTATAATAACTCAACAGCCCTATAAATGATTTTATTTGTCTCCTAGTTGTCGGTAATACAAAATTTTGTATTGCCTCTATTTTTTTTGGATTAGGTTTTGTACCCTCGGGTGTCACTATGTGTCCCAAGAATTCTAACTCTTTCTTTAAAAACTCTGATTTATCTTGTTGTATTTTAAGATTAGATGATTTTAATTTATTGAACACAACTTTTAAATCCTGCATATGTTGCTGCAACGATGCTGAATAAACGATGATATCGTCCATATATACTAAGCAACTTTTTCCTATGATTTCGCCTAATAACTTGTTCATGAATCTTTGGAAGGTGGCTGGGGCATTGGTTAGTCCGAATTTCCTGGTCTAATAGGTCTGTAATCTGTCTTTTGATTTCTTGATTTTCTTTCAGCGAATATCTAAAGGGTCTTACATAAATTGGGTTTTCGTCCGTTAGTTTTATTGTATGGTTGGCGCCCTTTGTTACTGTTAATTTGTCCCCTTTTTGGTAAAATAAATTCCTATATTGTTTGCATAGTTTTATAACCGCGAATTTTTCTTTTTTATTTAGGTGTTCTATTCTTAATTTTAACTTGGTTGCTTTTTCTGTATTTACTTTATTTAGATATTATTTAGATACGAACCTCTTATTCTTTGGTCCTTGATTTACGACATCCTTTGTTCTGATTTTACATCAGCGCAGCTCCTGAAACTACATCGCAGGTCATCTAGCTTATTGGCTCCCAGTGGGTACATGAAATTAAAACAAAACCATTACAAGTTTAGTGTTATTTGTAAACACAATGGGCATAAGTTTTAATGAGCATTAACGATGACGTGGCCAAGAATAGAACTGACTTAATTTCAAAAAACATTATATATAAAATTATCAAAAATTATAAATAAAAAATATACTAGAAAGTTTACTTAAAAATATTCTAAAAATATTCGGTAAATATATGTTAAAAATATTAAGTTGACAAACACTAGAAATATATACTAGAAACAAAAACTATATTTGCACTGTTCCGTGTAGCTTACGTGCCACTAATGAGAATCGAGGCGAAGGGCGCAAAATTTACCATTTGCTAAGTTTAATTTAAATTAGTAATATTTAAAAAATATTCTAAAAATATTCGGTATATATATGTTAAAGATACTAAGTTGACAAACACTAGAAATATATACTATAGACAAAAACTATATTTGCACTGTGCCGTGTAGCTTAAGTGCCACTAATGAGAATCGAGGAGGAGGGCGCATAAATTTTTACTTTAAAAATTTTCCATTTGCTTAGTTGAATTTCTAATTTAATTACTTATTCTCTCATTGTGTGTGTGTGCCATCTTCAGTTTGCAGCCTTTGGGGGGGTTGGCTATTGGTCTGCTCCTTGACTTTTTACACTCATCTTCTGCCTCTCCTGCTCGTTTCATGGGTCTGTCTCCGGGATTCCATGGGATATTGCCAATGATAACCGTTGGCCGCCCATATTGTATGCTACGCCCGGAGGACAGATCGTTTGGTGACTACCGTAGATGCTAGCTTTTGTCAGTGAAAACACTGAGTAGAAAGCGCCACCTATGCCAGGGGGCTCGTGCAGCCGACCAGCGCTGCCAGACCTGGGAGCTTTTGCCGTTTACCAGCACTGCTATCCCATCTGGCGTGACTGGCACTTGGCAGCCACCACAACAACACGGAAGGAGGAGAAAATAGTGAAGAGAAAGTTGTTTCCTGCTCTCACCCTGTCCTGCCCCATGGCCCTGAAGATCGTCGACGGCGGGCGATCCCTGGACCCTTGGAGCTGAGCCTACTGCTGGTGAGTACGGCCCAACCTTCGTGCGTTGGCGACTCCTGTCACTGACTGGTCGGCGCGACCCGGAAAATTTCGAGTTTTTCCAGGAGCGCCAGTTCAATGCACTTCGCGCGAGTTACCGGTCGTGGGTTAGGGCAACCGTGTTTCATAGTAGCACTGGTTATGGAATGTTCAAACTGTTCCAATTAAACACGTCCTCGTTGGTTGAAGTGAACAAAACGACTGTTTATTGATAGTGGTAATTGTGCTGCTCACAGGCAGCTCTTATATATATATGTGTGTGTTTTGCTACATAGTTCCGCAAGTAGAACGCTCTGTCCCTGTCTCTGTACTTCTGTAAGTTGTGTGTGTTGGTGCTGCTCAGAGTCCCGGTTGATGGCATAGGCGTAGTACGGGAAGTCTGCAGGGGAACACTGAAAGTGGTAACTCCTCCCCCCCTAGAATGTCGTGACGGCCAGCGAGATGGAATGCTTGACGGAACGACTTGCGGTGTAGCTAGTGTACTTATAATTAACATTAATATTGTAGTGCTTATATGTATATATGTTCGTGTGTGTTTTTTGTAATAAATATTATTATTATTTACATTAATAATGCTTATCGTGTTGTGTGTTCTATTTGCTTCTTGCAACAGGGTGATGTGTTTTTTTTTTTTTCTTTTTTTATTTATTATTATTTTGTTTGTATTTTATATCTTTATTTTATTTATTTTATTTCTGTTCTAAACTGTTTGTCTATCTTTAAATTTTCTTTTTATTTTTCTTTATGAACTTTCTGTCCTTTTTTCGTTTCAAAAGTTATTCCGTGGTCTGTTCTAACTATATGCTTAGAAAATCTTGGCGTTATCTTATTTCTTCTATTTTCTTTTCTAAATACTATATCTTCTGCTGTTAGTGGTAGTGGGTCTGTCCTTGTTTCATTCTGTTTCTGATTTCTCTCTATGGCCTTTGCTGTCATTTCTGTTTGAACTTGGGTGTATAATTTTGTCTTAAATTCGTTAAGTTTCTGTTAATAATCGTGTTCATCTGAATACTCTACTGTTCTATTGAATACATGGGTCTTTCCTGTAAATAATTCGAATGGTGTCAATTTTGTTGCCGAATGTATTGCATTGTTGTAGGTTATTAAGGTTTCGGTTAGTATTTCTTCGTGGTCACAGTTTATTTTATGGTCTTTTTTTACTTTATAAATTATTCTGTACGTTTCCGTCAGACTGGAATGTAGTCTTTCTACTGTGGAATTACTACTAGACTGCTGGAATGAAGTAAAATGAAGTTGCATGTTATATTGTTTACAAAAATCTTTGAATAGTTTAGAGTTAAATTCTGCCCCCTGATCACAAATAATTAGTTGAGGTAACCCATAATTTAAAACGAATTTTTTCAATTCCGTAATAATAGTAATGGTATTTCTATTCTGGATTGTGTATGCTGCTGCAAACTTAGAAAACTTGTCTATGATTGTTAACATAATTGCGCTGTTAATAAAATACAAATCTATGTGAACTATCTGTAGCGGTAATGCTGGTATTTGAGGTACTTGAAATTTAAGTTTCTGAGGGTTTCTGTCGTATTTCATAGTCTGACAAATGTCACAATTATTAATTATTTTTGTTACAACTTTTTTTACTCTTGGGAAATAATACAATCTTCTTACATGCAATATGGTCTCATCTATTCCCCTGTGATTACTATTTTCGTGATCTTTTATTAATATGGAATTTTGTTCTTCAGGGTTTAACACCTCTTTGAGGAACAGTGTCGCACGAATAATTTTACAACCCTTTTTTTCAAAGTAATCCTTATATATCATAAGTATTCTGTTGAATATATCGTTGCTTGTCATAATCGCACAAAGCCTTCCTGATTTTAAGGTGTCCTTAAGTATTTTTAATATATTGTCGTCCGTATATTGTGGCTGTACGAATGTTATCCTTATTTTGTTTTTAAAAGGTGTTTCAGTTATCTTGTCTACAATTTCTCCTATTTTCAAAATTAATTGCATCTTAAAATCGTTTATTGGTTTTTCCGTTATTTTCGCGATTTCTCCTGAATCCCCAGGGTCATCCCCGTTGACTGCTTCTACTGACTCACTTTCATTTACAAATGTTTCGACTTGCATTCTACTTAATGCATCTGCGTTAGTATTAAATTTGCCTTTCTTATAAACGACATCATATTCGTACTCCGTTAACTGTAGTCTCCACCTTATTAGTTTAGCGTTATTTTTTATATTATTTAAATAAATTAAGGGCTGGTGATCTGTATAAATCGTAAACTTTGTCCCGTATAAGTATTGTCGAAATTGTTTAACCGCCCAGACTATGGCTAGCATTTCTTTTTCTGAAGCGGAATAATTAACTTCAGCCCTATTTAGCGTCCGACTTGCATATGCTACTGGTTTGTCATTTCCTACTTTTCCTTGTGACAACACTGCTCCTAGTGCGTAGTTACTAGCGTCTGTCGTTAGTAAGAACGGTTTGTCATAATCTGGATATTGTAAAATCGTGCCGTTGCATAGTAATGTTTTTGCGTACTGAAAAGCTTCTCTAAATTCTTGGGTTATCTCCACCGCTTTTTTTTTTTTAGTTGTACTGTCAAAGGTTTTATTATTTTTGCTAAGTCTTTTATAAATTTCCTATAATAACTCAACAGCCCTATAAATGATTTTATTTGTCTCCTAGTTGTCGGTAAGACAAAATTTTGTATTGCCTCTATTTTTTTTGGATTAGGTTTTGTACCCTCGGGTGTCACTATGTGTCCCAAGAATTCTAACTCTTTCTTTAAAAACTCTGATTTATCTTGTTGTATTTTAAGATTAGCTGATTTTAATTTATTGAACACAACTTTTAAATCCTGCATATGTTGCTGCAACGATGCTGAATAAACGATGATATCGTCCATATATACTAAGCAACTTTTTCCTATGATTTCGCCTAATAACTTGTTCATGAATCTTTGGAAGGTGGCTGGGGCATTGGTTAGTCCGAATTTCCTGGTCTAATAGGTCTGTAATCTGTCTTTTGATTTCTTGATTTTCTTTCAGCGAATATCTAAAGGGTCTTACATAAATTGGGTTTTCGTCCGTTAGTTTTATTGTATGGTTGGCGCCCTTTGTTACTGTTAATTTGTCCCCTTTTTGGTAAAATAAATTCCTATATTGTTTGCATAGTTTTATCACCGCGAATTTTTCTTCTTTATTTAGGTGTTCTATTCTTAATTTTAACTTGGTTGCTTTTTCTGTATTTACTTCCTTTTCAGTTATCTCATTTATAAATAAAAACTCACAGAAGTTTTCACTGTCATACCGCTGTGCATCTATTGGTTTATTAATTGTGATTGTCAAATCTTGTTCGGATGCGTTAATTATTTCGACTTTTGCCTTGTAGTTTTCTGCTCTATAAATTCCTTCCGTAATGGACAATAGGTCTTGTGTATATATTTCGTTTATGTATATATCTCCTTCTTTATTTATTACTGGTATTTCTATCAAGGTTTTTGTTTGACCCTGTATTAACGTCGACGTTTGTGATTTCTTCTCCTTTTTAAATAACTTAATCGTTGCGTTTATCGATTTTAGCTCCTACTTTCATTAGGAAATCCATTCCTAATATTCCGTCAAAAAATGGATGAAATTTAAATATAAGAAATGTAAAGTCTCCCTCTTGTTTAAATTCATTAAAAATCTTATACGTAATTTTATTATGAATATCATGTGTATTCAGTACTGTTCGAATTTGTACTGGGTTTCTAAGTGATTGTTGAGTACCTTTCTGAACGAATTCGGGGCTAATTATAGATATAGTGGATCCCGTATCAATCAAGAATCTCACCTATCTACCAAATGGTGAATTTATCTGGACATAAAGGAGTTCCTTTCCGAATCTTGATTGTTCGGTATAGTCTGTGGTTCCGAGGCATTTACTGAAAAATTTTCAGTTTGATTAGTGTTGCTAGCTTCTGTGTGAAACATATTGTTGTGTCCACTACTGCCAGATTGTTGGCTCCTGTCAGAATTAGTACCATTTCCAGATCTAGTTGATCCTTGATAATTCCGTCCTCTGTCCGAAGAACCTAAAAACCTTCCTCTCTTTTGGTGTTGTCCTCTGTTACTATTGCTATCGTCATTTGACCTGTCCCGTCCTCTCTTGTAATTATTGTTTCGTTGTTCATCGTTATTAGTTGTGTTATTGTATTGTTGTTGTTCTGAATTATATCTATTACTATTATTATATTGTCCTCGTCCACGTCCCCGTCCTCCAGGGTTGTGGTACTCATCTCTATTTCTGTCTCTTATGTAGTCATCTCTCAACTCCTTTGCTATTTCGTTAGCCTGTCTGAGAGTCTTAGGGTTTTGTGCCTTTACTGTCCATCTCAAAGGATTCTTTAAGCCTGCGATGAATTTTTGTATGTAAGTTTTTTCATACGAACTTTCTTTTATTTTTCTTATTTCAATATTAGTTTCATCTCTCTCTAAAACTTCTAACATTGCAACTCTTATTCCTGCAATCTCCTGATATAGATTCTTAATAGCTAGTTTTTTATAAGGAATCTCGCGGAGATCATCCATTAAATTTTCCTCGCTTCTCGATTCCCCAAAATTATCCGTTAAGGCTTGTTTAATGTCATCCCAGTTTAACGGCACTCTCTCTCGAATTAATATTTTGTCTGCATGTCCAATAACTTTGTCTCTAATTACTCCTAATAGTAATTCCCCATATGCTGTCTTGTCTATATTCGTGATCAGCTTCAATACTCGTTCTACACTTGTAATGAATTTATTTAGTAATTCTTTGTCTCCGTCATAAGTGGGTAATAGTTTTATTGCGTCGGGTATTTGTAGTTCGTCCATCACGTCTCTATTGGTTCTTTGTGTCATAGTGGTTTGGTTTATTAGGGATAAATTGTTTTCTTCTTCCTCTTGTTCTGTAAGTTGCAAGTTTCTAATTGCTCTTTCTCTTTCTGCTGCCCTAACTAGGTTTCTCGTTAAAGGTATGGTTCTTCCTTGTTTAGCTGACATGTATTACTATATGAGATTGATAAAAGTAGATATCGTAATGCGTATGTAGTGAAATATTATATATGTGTATGTGTGTGGATATATATGTGTGTATGTATATGTTTTTTTCAAATAAATGTGTATGTGGGTATTACTATATTTGTATATATGTAAATGTGTATTTATTTCATTTGTGTGTATTATAGTATGTTGTTTGGATTGAATAGTGTATGTGTTTAGTGTACTATGCTTACTATAATATTTGTATCTATATATGTGCGTTAAATTTATATGTATGTATGTGTATACATGTGGATATATATATATGAGTATATTTAGGGATTTATATATATGGGATTATATATATATATTTTTGTGTGTGACAAGTAAATGTATATCTTTTCACGAATATGGTATATTTTGATTTTAACTTATTGTAATATGGTTTGTTGTTTGGTTGTGATAAATGGCGAAGAATTTTGTATCGATTTTACGATTTAATTTCTTTGTGCACTTTGTTTCACTGTTAGCGTAAACACTTAAATGCATTTACAAATGTCACTTTCACGTCTTTTGCGTATAGATGTTTGTGTCACAATTAATGTTACTATATATTTTTATATTTGATTTGCGTTTTTGCATACAAAATTGATATTTCACAACGATCTTGCTTCACTGGAAGACAACTCTTGAATGATCTAAAGAATTTTAATATTGCCTTACCATAGCTGTGGTCTGTGGCAGCGACGTCGACGACGCTGGCTTAGGCGCCATAGATGTCGCGACGAAAATTTTTATTATATATTTTTTTTAATTTTTTCCGTTGCAAGCCCTGTGGTAGTAGTTGGGTTATACCCGTGATCGGACGACATTTACCGTTTCTCGGCTTAGCTGTATTTAGCTGTTAATCGTGAGTCGGTGGTGGCGACTCGCAACGCCAGCCAGGCGACGTCGTCGACGCTAGGTAGGCGCCGGAGTCGTCGCGCAGAACTGCCGAATTGATATACATGCTTATATGTATGTGTATGTATGTATTATATGTGTGTTTGTATATATGTATTTTTTTGTACGTTTTGTATTTATGTTCACATCAGCTACTGTAATGTAAGCGAACTATTCGACCGATATGAATTCGGCACCTCACACTGCCATATAGAGGATAGCGTGTGAACAAATAGAACACGGCTAACGAATACACTTGCTGATTGAACATTTCGTTGCGGATGGGCATAGGCGCCTGTTTCATCCGTGAGCCTAGGTGGCCCTTTGTTGATCGTTGCGAGTGGGCATAGGCGCCTAGTTCACTCGGGAACCTAGTTGGTTCTTATGCGATGCACTTAACTTGTATACATTTTGCTAATAATATTATTCCAATCTGCATTGCGTGGGGTCTTCGTCCTCGGCTCTTCTTCTAGTCCAATGACGAGTCCGACTGCGCCAGTTACCGGTCGTGGGTTAGGGCAACCGTGTTTCATAGTAGCACTGGTTATGGAATGTTCAAACTGTTCCAATTAAACACGTCCTCGTTGGTTGAAGTGAACAAAACGACTGTTTATTGATAGTGGTAATTGTGCTGCTCACAGGCAGCTCTTATATATATATGTGTGTGTTTTGCTACATAGTTCCGCAAGTAGATCGCTCTGTCCCTGTCTCTGTACTTCTGTAAGTTGTGTGTGTTGGTGCTGCTCAGAGTCCCGGTTGATGGCATAGGCGTAGTACGGGAAGTCTGCAGGGGAACACTGAAAGTGGTAACTCGCGCGCACAACTTATTTTTACTCTCTGTATGTGTGTGTGTGGAGTCTGCTCTTTGCATGTGTGTGAGTGTAGCTTGTCATTTATTTATTTTATGCCACATCGAGTCCGCGAGTTCGATATTGTCAATATTTTTATGAAGTAAAGTTTGTGTACACCTTAGCATATTTAGTCATGTATATCTATTAGCATATGTTTTAAATTTCATGTTGCTAGTTAATTACCGCTAATTAATATTAAATATTTTTTGATTTTGATTGTCGATTATGAAAATAACATAAGAACTTATTTTAAAAATATAACGAATTATTTAGATACGAACCTCTTATTCTTTGGTCCTTGATTTACGACATCCTTTGTTCTAATTTTACATACGCGCAGCTCCTGAAACTACATCGCAGGTCATCTAGCTTATTGGCTCCCAGAGGGTACATGAAATTAAAACAAAACCATTACAAGTTTAGTGTTATTTGTAAACACAATGGGCGTACGTTTTAATTAGCATTAACGATAACGTGGCCAAGAATAGAACTGACTTAATAACAAATGGACCACGTCATCAATATATGAATACCATCTCTGGTACGTAGATTTCCCACGAATTGGAATTTTATATTAAATACGATATTGTCAATATTTTTATGAAGTAAAGTTTGTGTACACCTTAGCATATTTAGTCATGTATATCTATTAGCAAATGTTTTAAATTTCATGTTGCTAGTTAATTACCGCTAATTAATATTAAATATTTTTTGATTTTGATTGTCGACTATCAAAACAACATAAGAACTTATTTTACAAATATATCGAATTATTTAGATACGAACCTCTTACTCTTTGGTCCTTGATTTACAACATCCTTTGCTCTGATTTTACATCAGCGCAGCTCCTGAAACTACATCGCAGGTCATCTAGCTTATTGGCTCCCAGAGGGTACATGAAACTAAAACAAAACCATTACAAGTTTAGTGTTATTTGTAAACACAATGGGCATAAGCTTTAATTAGCATTAACGATGACGTGGCCAAGAATAGAACTGACTTAATATCAAATGGACCACGTCATAAATTTATGAATACCATCTCTGGTACGTAGATTTCCTACGAATTGGAATTTTATATTAAATACGATATTGTCAATATTTTTATGAAGTACATTTTGTGTTCACATTAGCATATTTAGTCATGTATATCTATTGACAATTGTGTTAAATTTCATGTTGCTAGTTAATTACCGCTAATTAATATTAAATATTTTTTGATTTTGATCGTAGATTATCAAAACAAAATAAGAACTTATTTTAAAAATATATCGAATTATTTAGATACAAACCTCTTATTCTATGGTCCTTGATTTACGACATCCTTTGTTCTGATTTTACATCAGCGCAGCTTCTGAAACTACATCGCAGGTCATCTAGCTTATTGGCTCCCAGAGGGTACATGAAATAAAAACAAAACCATTACAAGTTTAGTGTTATTTGTAAACACAATGGGCATAAGTTTTAATTAGCATTAACGATGACGTGGCCAAGAATAGAACTGACTTAATATCAAATTGACCACGTCATCAATATATGAATACCATCTCTGGTACGTAGATTTCCTACAAATTGGAATTTTATATTAAATTCGATATTGTCAATATTTTTATGAAGTAAAGTTTGTGTACACCTTAGCATATTTAGTCATGTATATCTATTAGCAAATGTTTTAAATTTCATGTTGCTAGTTAATTACCGCTAATTAATATTAAATATTTTTTGATTTTGATTGTCGATTATGAAAACAACATAAGAACTTATTTTAAAAATATAACAAATTATTTAGATACGAACCTCTTATTCTTTGGTCCTTGATTTACGACATCCTTTATTCTAATTTTACATACGCGCAGCTCCTGAAACTACATCGCAGGTCATCTAGCTTATTGGCTCCCAGAGGGTACATGAAATTAAAACAAAACCATTACAAGTTATGTGTTATTTGTAAACACAATGGGCATAAGTTTAATTAGCATTAACGATGACGTGGCCAAGAATAGAACTGACTTAATATCAAATGGACCACGTCATCAATATATGAATACCATCTCTGGGACGTAGATTTCCCACGAATTGGAATTTTATATTAAATACGATATTGTCAATATTTTTTTGAAGTAAATTTTGTGTTCACATTAGCATATTTAGTCATGTATATCTATTAGCAATTGTGTTAAATTTCATGTTGCTAGTTAATTACCGCTAATTAATATTAAATATTTTTTGATTTTGATCTTAGATTATCAAAACAACATAAGAACTTATTTTAAAAATATAACGAATTATTTAGATACGAACCTCTTATTCTTTGGTCCTTGATTTACGACATACTTTGTTCTGATTTTACATCAGCGCAGCTCCTGAAACTACATCGCAGGTCATCTAGCTTATTGGCTCCCAGTGGGTACATGAAATTAAAACAAAACCATTACAAGTTTAGTGTTATTTGTAAACACAATGGGCATAAGTTTTAATTAGCATTAACGATGACGTGGCCAAGAATAGAACTGACTTAATATCAAATTGACCACGTCATCAATATATGAATACCATCTCTGGTACGTAGATTTCCTACGAATTGGAATTTTATATTAAATACGATATTGTCAATATTTTTATGAAGTAAAGTTTGTGTACACCTTAGCATATTTAGTCATGTATATCTATTAGCAAATGTTTTAAATTTCATGTTGCTAGTTAATTACCGCTAATTAATATTAAATATTTTTTGATTTTGATTGTCGATTATGAAAACAACATAAGAACTTATTTTAAAAATATAACGAATTATTTAGATACGAACCTCTTATTCTTTGGTCCTTGATTTAAGACATCCTTTGTTCTAATTTTACATACGCGCAGCTCCTGAAACTACATCGCAGGTCATCTAGCTTATTGGCTCCCGAGGGTACATGAAATTAAAACAAAACCATTACAAGTTTAGTGTTATTTGTAAACACAATGGGCATAAGTTTTAATTAGCATTAACGATGACGTGGCCAAGAATAGAACTGACTTAATATCAAATGGACCACGTCATCAATATATGAATACCATCTCTGGTACGTAGATTTCCTACGAATTGGAATTTTATATTAAATACGATATTGTCAATATTTTTATGAAGTAAATTTTGTGTTCACATTAGCATATTTAGTCATGTATATCTATTAGCAATTGTGTTAAATTTCATGTTGCTAGTTAATTACCGCTAATTAATATTAAATATTTTTTGATTTTGATCGTAGATTATCAAAACAACATAAGAACTTATTTTAAAAATATAACGAATTATTTAGATACGAACCTCTTATTCTTTGGTCCTTGATTTATGACATCCTTTTCGCTGATTGTACATTCGCATAGCTCCTTATATTACATCGTAGGTCATCTAGCTTATTGGCTTCCAGAGGGAACTTATAATTGAAACTTAACCATTATAACTTTCACAGTAGCATATTTTGTTATGTATATTTATTAGTAATTGTTATAAATTTCATGTTGTAGTTAATAAATTAATATTAAATATTTTTTGATTTTGAACTTATTTTAAAAATATAAGGAATTATTAAGATACGAACCTCTTATTCTTTGGTCCTTGATTTACGATATTCTTTGTTCTGATTTTACATCCGCGTAGCTCCTGAAACTACATCGCAGGTCATCTAGCTTATTGGCTCCCAGAGGGTACATGAAATTAAAACAAAACCATTACAAGTTTAGTTTTATTTGTAAACATAATAAGCATAAGTTTAAATTAGTATTAACGATGACGTGGCCAAGACTAGAACTAACATAATTTCAAATGGACCACGTCATCAATGTATAAATGCTGTCTCTGGTACGTACATTTCCTACAAATTGGAATTTTCTGTTAAATTCGATAAGGTCAATATTTTTATGAAGTAAATTTTGTGTTCATCTTAGCATATTTAGTAATGTAAATCTATTAGCACTTGTTTTAAATTTCATGTTGCTTGTTAATTACCGCTAATTAATATTAAATATTTTTTGATTTTGATTGTACTTATGAACAACATAAGTACTTACTTATTTTTAAAATATAACGAATTATTTAGATACGAACCTCTGATTCTTTGGTCCTTGATTTACGACATCCTTTGTTCTGATTTTACATCCGCGTAGCTCCTGAAACTACATCGCAGGTCATCTAGCTTATTGGCTCCCAGAGGGTACATGTAATTAAAACAAAACCATTACAAGTTTAGTGTTATTTGTAAACACAATGGGCATAAGTTTTAATTAGCATTAACGATGGCGTGGCCAAGAATAGAACTGACTTAATATCAAATGGACCACGTCATCAATATATGAATACTGGGACGTAGATTTCCTACGAATTGGAATTTTATACTAAATTCGATATTGTCACTATATTTATGAAGTAAAATTTGTGTTCACCTCAGCATCGTTAGTCATGTGTTAGCAATGTGTTTTAAATTTCATGTTGCTAGTTAATTACCGCTAATTAATATTAAATATTTTTTGATTTTGATTGTCGATTATGAAAACAACATAAGAACTTATTTTAAAAATATAACGAATTATTTAGATACGAACCTCTTATAATTTGGTCCTTGATTTACGACATCCTTTGTTCTAATTTTACATCCGCGCAGCTCCTGAAACTACATCGCAGGTCATCTAGCTTATTGGCTCCCAGAGGGTACATGAATTAAAACAAAACCATTACAAGTTTAGTGTTATTTGTAAACATAATAAGCATAAGTTTTAATTAGCATTAACGATGACGTGGCCAAGACTAGAACTAACATAATTTCAAATGGACCACGTCATCAATTATAAATGCCATCTCTGGTACGTACATTTCCTACAATTGGAATTTTCTGTTAAATTCGATATGTCAATATTTTTATGAAGTAAATTTTGTGTTCACCTTAGCATATTTAGTCATGTATATCTATTAGCAATTGTTTTAAATTTCATGTTGCTAGTTAATTACCGCTAATTAATATTAAATATTTTTTGATTTGATTGTCATTATCAAAACAACATAGAACTTATTTTAAAATATAACGAATTATTTAGATAAAACCTCTTATTCTATGGTCCTTGATTTATGACATCCTTTCGCTGATTGTACATTCGATAGCTCCTAATATTACATCGTAGGTCATCTGGCGTATTGGCTTTCAGAGGGAACTTATAATTGAAACTAAACCATTATAACTTTCACAATAGCATATTTTGTTATGTATATCTATTAGCAATTGTTATAAATTTCATGTTGTAGTTAATACCGCTAATTAATATTAAATATTTTTTGATTTGATTGTCTATTATCAAAACAACATAAGTACTTATTTTAAAAATATAACGAATTATTTAGATACGAACCTCTTATTCCTTGGTCCTTGATTAACGACATCATTTGTGCTAATTTTACATCCGCGCAGCTCCTGAAACTACATCGCAGGTCATCTAGCTTATTGGCTCCAGAGGGTACATGAAATTAAAACAAAACCATTACAAGTTTAGTGTTATTTGTAAACACAATGGGCATAGTTTTAATTAGCATTAACGATGACGTGGCCAAGAATGAACTGACTTAATATCAAATGGACCACGTCATCAATATATGAATACCATCTCTGGTACGTAGATTTCCTACGAATTGGAATTTTATATTAAATACGATATTGTCAATATTTTTATGAAGTAAATTTTGTGTTCACCTTAGCATATTTAGTCATGTATATCTATTAGCAATTGTTTTAAATTTCATGTTGCTAGTTAATTACCGCTAATTAATATTAAATATTTTTTGATTTTGATTGTCGATTATCAAAACAACATAAGAACTTATTTTAAAATATAACGAATTATTTAGATACGAACCTCTTATTCTATGGTCCTTGATTTATGACATCCTTTCGCTGATTGTACATTCGGATAGCTCCTAATATTACATCGTAGGTCATCTGGCGTATTGGCTTTCAGAGGGAACTTATAATTGAAACTAAACCATTATAACTTTCACAATAGCATATTTTGTTATGTATATCTATTAGCAATTGTTATAAATTTCATGTTGCTAGTTAATACCGCTAATTAATATTAAATATTTTTTGATTTGATTGTCTATTATCAAAACAACATAAGTACTTACATATTTTAAAAATATAACGAATTATTTAGATACGAACCTCTTATTCCTTGTTCCTTGATTAACGACATCAATTGTGCTAATTTTACATCCGCGCAGCTCCTGAAACTACATCGCAGGTCATCTAGCTTATTGGCTCCCAGAGGGTACATGAAATTAAAACAAAACCATTACAAGTTTAGTGTTATTTGTAAACACAATGGGCATAAGTTTTAATTAGCATTAACGATGACGTGGCCAAGAATAGAACTGACTTAATATCAAACATCAATTATGAATGCCATCTCTGGTACGTAATTTCATATGAATTGGAATTTTATTTAAATTCGATATTGTCAATATTTTTATGAAGTAAATTTTGTGTTCACCTAAGCATCTTTAGTCATGTATATCTATTAGCAATTATTTTAAATTTCATGTTGCTAGTTAATTACCGCTAATTAATATGAAATATTTTTTGATTTGATTGTCGATTATCAAAACAATATAAAAACTTATTTTAAAAATATAACGAATTATTTAGATACGAACCTCTTATTCTTTGGTCCTTGATTTACGACATCCTTTGTTCTAATTTTACATCCGCGCAGCTCCTGAAACTACATCGCAGGTCATCTAGCTTATTGGCTCCAGAGGGTACATGTAATTAAAACAAAACCATTACAAGATTAGTTTTATTTGTAAACACAATGGGCATAAGTTTTAATTAGCATCAACGATACGTGGCCAAGAATAGAACTGACTTAATATCAAATGGACCACGTCATCAATATTGAATACCTCTCTGGACGTAGATTTCCTACGAATTGGAATTTTATATTAAATCGATATTGTCAATATTTTTATGAAGTAAATTTTGTGTTCACCTCAGCATCGTTAGTCATGTATATCTATTAGCAATTATTTTAAATTTCATGTTGCTAGTTAATTACCGCTAATTAATATTAAATATTTTTTGATTTGATTGTCGATTATCAAAACAACATAAGAACTTATTTTAAAAATATAACGAATTATTTAGATACGAACCTCTTATTCTTTGGTCCTTGATTTACGACATCCTTTGTTCTAATTTTACATCCGCGCAGCTCCTGAAACTACATCGCAGGTCATCTAGCTTATTGGCTCCAGAGGGTACATGTAATTAAAACAAAACCATTACAAGTTTAGTGTTATTTGTAAACACAATGGGCATAAGTTTTAATTAGCATTAACGATGACGTGGCCAAGAATAGAACTGACTTAATATCAAATGGACCACGTCATCAATATATGAATACCATCTCTGGTACGTAGATTTCCTACGAATTGGAATTTTATATTAAATTCGATATTGTCAATATTTTTATGAAGTAAATTTTGTGTTCACCTTAGCATATTTAGTCATGTATATCTATTAGCAATTTTTTAAATTTCATGTTGCTAGTTAATTACCGCTAATTAATATTAAATATTTTTTGATTTTGATTGTCAATTATCAAAACAACATAGAACTTATTTTAAAATATAACGAATTATTTAGATATAAACCTCTTATTCTATGGTCCTTGATTTATGACATCCTTTTCGCTGATTGTACATTCGGATAGCTCCTAATATTACATCGTAGGTCATCTGGCGTATTGGCTTTCAAGGGAACTTATAATTGAAACTAAACCATTATAACTTTCACAATAGCATATTTTGTTATGTATATCTATTAGCAATTGTTATAAATTTCATGTTGTAGTTAATAACCGCTAATTAATATTAAATATTTTTTGATTTGATTGTCTATTATCAAACAACATAAGTACTTACTATTTTAAAATATAACGAATTATTTAGATACGAACCTCTTATTCCTTGGTCCTTGATTACGACATCATTTGTGCTAATTTTACATCCGCGCAGCTCCTGAAACTACATCGCAGGTCATCTAGCTTATTGGCTCCCAGAGGGTACATGTAATTAAAACAAAACCATTACAAGTTTAGTGTTATTTGTAAACACAATGGGCATAAGTTTTAATTAGCATTAACGATGACGTGGCCAAGAATAGAACTGACTTAATATCAAATGGACCACGTCATCAATATATGAATACCATCTCTGGTACGTAGATTTCCTACGAATTGGAATTTTATATTAAATTCGATATTGTCAATATTTTTATGAAGTAAATTTTGTGTTCACCTCAGCATCGTTAGTCATGTATATCTATTAGCAATTATTTTAAATTTCATGTTGCTAGTTAATTACCGCTAATTAATATTAAATATTTTTTGATTTGATTGTCGATTATCAAAACAACATAAGAACTTATTTTAAAAATATAACGAATTATTTAGATACGAACCTCTTATTCTTTGGTCCTTGATTTACGACATCCTTTGTTCTAATTTTACATCCGCGCAGCTCCTGAAACTACATCGCAGGTCATCTAGCTTATTGGCTCCCAGAGGGTACATGTAATTAAAACAAAACCATTACAAGTTTAGTTTTATTTGTAAACACAATGGGCATAAGTTTTAATTAGCATAACGATACGTGGCCAAGAATAGAACTGACTTAATATCAAATGGACCACGTCATCAATATATGAATACCATCTCTGGTACGTAGATTTCTACGAATTGGAATTTTATATTAAATTCGATATTGTCAATATTTTTATGAAGTAAATTTTGTGTTCACCTCAGCATCGTTAGTCATGTATATCTATTAGCAATTTTTTAAATTTCATGTTGCTAGTTAATTACCGCTAATTAATATTAAATATTTTTTGATTTTGATTGTCGATTATCAAAACAACATTAGAACTTATTTTAAAAATATAACGAATTATTTAGATACGAACCTCTTATTCTTTGGTCCTTGATTTACGACATCCTTTGTTCTAATTTTACATCCGCGCAGCTCCTGAAACTACATCGCAGGTCATCTAGCTTATTGGCTCCCAGAGGGTACATGTAATTAAAACAAAACCATTACAAGATTAGTTTTATTTGTAAACACAATGGGCATAAGTTTTAATTAGCATCAACGATACGTGGCCAAGAATGGAACTGACTTAATATCAAATGGACCACATCATCAATATATGAAAACCATCTCTGGTACGTAGATTTTCTACGAATTGGAATTTTATATTAAATACGATATTGTCAATATTTTTATGAAGTAAATTTTGTGTTCACCTCAGCATCGTTAGTCATGTATATCTATTAGCAATTGTTATAAATTTCATGTTGTAATTAATAACCGCTAATTAATATTAAATATTTTTTCATTTTGATTGTCGATTTTCAAAACAACATAAGAACATATTTTAGAAATATAACGACTTATTTATATACAAACCTCTTATTCCTTGGTCCTTGATTAACGACATCAATTGTGCTAATTTTACATCCGCGCAGCTCCTAAAACTACATCGCAGGTCATCCAGCTTATTGCCTCCCAGAGGGTACATGAAATTAAAACAAAACCATTACAAGTTTAGTGTTATTTGTAAACACAATGGGCATTAGTTTTAATTAGCATTAAGGATGACGTGGCCAAGAATTGAACTGACCTAATATCAAATGGACCACGTCATCAATATATGAATACCATCTCTAGTACGTAGATTTCCTACGAATTGGAATTTTATATTAAATACGATATTGTCAATATTTTTATGAAGTAAATTTTGTGTTCACCTCAGCATCGTTAGTCATGTATATCTATTAGCAATTATTTTAAATTTCATGTTGCTAGTTAATTACCGCTAATTAATATTAAATACTTTTTGATTTTGATTGTCGATTATCAAAACAACATTAGAACTTATTTTAAAAATATAACGAATTATTTAGATACGAACCTCTTATTCTTTGGTCCTTGATGTTTTAAAAATATAACGAATTATTTAGATACGAACCTTTTATTCTTAGGTCCTTGATTTATGACATCCTTTGTGCTAATTTTACATCCGCGCAGCTTCTGAAACTACATCGCAGGTCATCTAGCTTATTGGCTCCCAGAGGGTACATGTAATTAAAATAAAACCATTACAAGTTTAGTGTTATTTGTAAACACAATGGGCATTAGTTTTAATTCGCATTAAGGATGACGTGGCCAAGAATAGAACTGACTTAATATCAAACATCAATTATGAATACCATCTCTGGTACGTAGATTTCCTATGAATTGGAATTTTATTTAAAAAATTCGATGTTGTCAATATTTTTATGAAGTAAATTTTGTGTTCACCTCAGCATCGTTAGTCATGTATAAGTTAACACGAGCAAGTCAGAGGGGTGCGACGACCCGCCGAAATGCCATCCAAGACCGGATGGACCAACAATAACATCGGCGACGCTGAGCCAGCCCAGTAACGCATTTCGCTTTAGCGAAAGCGATGTGCAAGGGTCAGCGTAATGCGAGGCGGGCATGTGCGCGCTGGGTGACCGTCGAAGGCACGGAACTCCAGACGGCACGAGGCGCTGACTAAGCGCTCTGCTGGGACCGCTGCCTCCAACCGAAGACTTGGCGGCCTGAATAAATTTGATTTGCATTTAGTTCGTAAGATACCAGAATTCAGAGCAGTTGGCTCTAATAAAAAGAACCATTCAATACAAACGTATTTGGTTTAATTGACGCCCAACGCGCTTAAGTGTCGTAAAACCTTAAAATCCGTAGTAAAAAGATCTAGAAATCAAGGTCTCGTAATCGGGTTTTCTTTGACACTTCGGACTCGCGCGCTGCACAATAATAGTGAACAGCAACAAACAAACAAAATTATCTAATACAAAAGCAAAACAACGCTGCACAAGCAACAGTGAAAACCGCTGCATATCAACAGTAATCAGCTAAATCAACGACAGCCAGAGGATAAACGGATCAACCAGCTACCGTCTTCGATGCATTTTTATTATACCAGTATACCAATATAACATGTAAGTGAGATCTTTATTTTCAATTTACCTCTTTTAACGTCAACCAGACATGTGTGCCAATGTTTGAAAAAAAATACACATAATAAGTAACGAAATAAAAAAAAAAGTGATTGCAATTAAAAGTTCAGGTATAGCGATTTTCATTTACAAATTTAAAAAAAAAAACAAATGATGAAGAAGGAAAATTAAGCTCTTTCTCATACAAATTATAAAAAAAAAAAATTTAAAAAGTATCATTGTCCGATGTATAGAAACAGTAACGAAAACAACGACAGTGACGAAGACTTAATACAGAGCTATAAAGACATAAGAAATAATAGCCATCAAGGGGGTTACATTGACGGTACTGAGACCGACGAAGATATAGAATTAAGTAACTTAATTGACGGCTTTACAGACAAAGTAAAAATGGTTAACGACCAGGAATTTCAAAATCAACATCAGGACCTTCAACAAGAGACAACAGCAACACAAAAACAGGCGAAAACCTCAGGTACCATTAGTAATAAAGATGTAATTAGACTCATGGAAGCGGCCGTAAATGGCGCACTAGAGCATCAACAAAAAATATTTTCAGAAAAGCTTAAAGAGGTTGAGAATAGGCAGAGAGTAAATGAGGGTGGACCCCTAGTGGTATACGAGCAAATACCACATAACTCAGCTATCTCTTGTAATGAACCACTAGACTTAGTAAAGTCCATACCAAGTTTTGACGGAAAACAAGATGAGTATGTGGCATGGCGAACCGCAGCAGTTAACGCCTACGAAATCTACAAACCATATTTGGGTAGCTCTAGAACCTACCAGGCCGTAGGAATCATACGTAACAAGGTAATAGGCCCCGCGGGAGTAATGCTTACGTCACATAATACAGTACTAAATTTTGATGCTATAATAGCTAGAATGGACTGCGCTTATGCAGAACAAACTCCAATCGAGGTAACGCAACAACAAATGCTTACTATGCGTCAGGGAGAACTTCCCCTAATGACTTTTTATAATGAGATTGAGAGAAAGCTAACTCTTATTATTAGTAAGACTTTGTTGTCTTATGACACAAATACTGCCGCTATCTTAAATAACAGGTCACGGCAGGACGCTTTGACCGCTTTTGTGACCGGGTTAAAAAAATCAGTCCGACATGTAGTTCTCTCGGCTGCGCCCAAAGATTTGCCATCAGCATTGGCTGTGGCTCAACGGGCAGAGTCTTGCAATGAGCGAGCCTGGTTCGTTGCAAACTTTAATAAAAATTTAGAGGACAAATCCTACAATTCAGAAAACCGTCGCCAGGGTAACCGTTTTCATAACACCCCACAAGGTAATAACCACAACAACTCCCAGGGTGTTTTCCAGAGAAATCAAAACAATAATGCACCGGGCACTAGTAACCAAACTAGAGGCTCTCAATTTTCTAAAAACCAAGGACATAAAGGCCAAACGCAACAGAACAGTGAATCAAATAATCCTCGTAAAAGCTATTCTCAAAATCTAGGTCCTGAACCAATGGACGTTGATCCCACATCACGTTCTAAATTTAGGGGCGAGCAGACAGCTCGCAGTCGTCAATGGTTGAACCATACGACCCAAGAGCAGTCGCATGACCAGGAGTATAGGGTAAAGTCATCCTACGAAGCAGCGGAAATCGAGGCAGATAACACGTCCGATTCGGAATCATGTAATTTTTTAGGGGAACGTCCCTGCTCCCGTACATAATTCGTACGATAGCGGGGCGGGAAATCAGGTTACTATTAGATACAGGAGCCTCCAAAAATTACATAAAACCTTTATCTGAACTAAAACACTTCAAACCGGTGGAAACACCATTTGAAGTTACATCAATCCATGGGCACACAAAAATAAAACAAAAGTGTCTGATCCATCTATTCAATGTTAAGTCATACTTTTTCTTGTTAAACAACCTGAACGGATATGACGGAATTGTTGGACTAGATGTACTAAAAAGGGTCAATGCAAAAATTGATCTAACAAAAAACATCATTGAGCATGATCATGGTACAGAGCAGATTTTTTACTCAAAATGCAGAAATGTAAACTTTATTAACATCAATGACGTGGACGTGCCAAACGCCGTCAACGAAGATTTTAAAAAGATGATCAAAAACAGATCAAAAGCCTTTGCGGACCCAAACGAGTCCCTCCCCTTTAATATAAATACGGTCGCCACGATCCGCACTGACGGGGAACCTGTATATTCAAAACTTTACCCATATCCGATGGGTGTAGCCGATTTCGTCAATTCAGAAGTTAAACAACTTCTAGCAGACGGAATAATAAGACCATCCCGGTCGCCTTACAATAACCCAATTTGGGTTGTTGATAAGAAGGGTTTTGACGAAGAAGGTCATAGGAAGAAACGTCTCGTTATTGACTTCAGAAAACTGAATCAGAAAACAATTGATGACAAGTATCCTATACCATCCATATCGACCATACTGTCGAGCATTGGAAAAGCCCAGTACTTCACGACTCTTGATCTGAAGTCGGGCTTCCATCAAATTGAGCTCGCGGAGCGCGATCGAGAAAAGACAGCTTTTTCGGTCAACAATGGGAAGTATGAATTCTGCAGACTTCCCTTTGGTTTAAAAAATGCCCCTAGTATTTTCCAACGGGCCATAGATGATGTTCTGAGAGATCACATCGGTAAAACTTGCT
Source organism: Drosophila sechellia (assembly GCF_004382195.2). Taxonomy (NCBI): domain Eukaryota; kingdom Metazoa; phylum Arthropoda; class Insecta; order Diptera; family Drosophilidae; genus Drosophila; species Drosophila sechellia. Next base: position 107,787 of record NW_022611296.1, read on the forward strand.
ATGTCTACGTCGATGACGTAATCATTTTCTCCCAAACAATGGAGAGTCATGTCAACGATATAAACACGGTCCTAAAAACTTTGTGCGATGCAGGCATGAGAGTGTCTGTAGAAAAATCTATGTTCTTTAAGGAGAACGTAGAATATTTGGGATTCATAGTGTCCCGAGGGGGAATTAAAACTTCGCCTGAAAAGGTTAAGGCTATAAAAGAATTTCAACCTCCATCAACACTGTTCAGTCTCAGGTCATTTCTGGGACTGGCCAGTTATTATAGATGTTTCATAAAGGGGTTTGCTAGCATCGCAAGACCTCTGACGAATATTCTAAAAGGTGACAATGGAAAAATTGGTGCAAACCACTCAAAGAAAGTCAAACTAGAGCTGACCAACGAGCAGCGAAAATCATTTGAAAAACTTAGAAACATCCTGGAGTCTGAGGATGTCATGTTGGCATACCCAGATTTCACTCAGCCATTTGACTTGACCACTGACGCCTCTGGAAGCGGCCTAGGGGCTGTTCTTTCACAGAAAGGTCGTCCAATCACCATGATCTCTCGTACGTTACGCGGAACAGAGATTTCAATGGCAACAAATGAACGAGAACTACTAGCAATAGTATGGGCACTCCAAAATCTCAGAAGCTATTTATATGGCGTAAAGAAGTTAAACATCTTCACCGACCATCAACCACTGACCGGTTCAATGTCGGATAAAAATCCGAATCCCAGGCTCAAAAGGTGGAAAGCGTTTGTTGATGAACATAACGCACAAGTGTTCTACAAGCCGGGTAAGGAAAACCACGTAGCCGACGCCTTGTCGCGGCAAAACGTAAATGCTTTAGATAACGATACACACTCCGACATCGTTACTATCCACAGCGAGGAGTCGTTGACCTACACTATAGAGTCAACGGAAAAACCTGTAAACTGTTTCAGGAACCAAATAGTGATCGAACAGGCAGATTTCCCGTCTATAAAGTCGATCATCCTTTTTAAATCAAAAACGCGTCACATTGTGCGATTTACAGACCGCACAACACTGCTTCGCTCACTAGAAGATTTAGTAAAAATAGATGTCGTCAATGCAATCCACTGCGAGCTACCTATACTCGCCTTCATTCAGCACGATTTAATCGTCGCTTTTCCCTCGACGACATTTAGACATTGTAAAAGCTTGGTCACCGATATAACAAACAGTACCGAGCAAAGGGAAATTATGACCACGGAACACAATAGGGCCCATAGAGCAGGACAGGAAAACGTAAAACAGGTCCTTCGTGACTACTTTTTTCCCAAAATGGGCCAGCTAGCGGCAGAAATCACCGCAAATTGCAGAACATGTTCCAAAGCAAAATACAATCGTCACCCAGTGCAACAAACCATAGCGGAAACACCAATTCCCGGTTATACTGGGGAAATTATCCACATAGATATATTTTCAACTGATCAAAAGCATTTTCTAACTTGTATCGACAAATTTTCAAAATTCGCTATAGTCCAACCAATCGATTCAAGAGCAATCGTAGATATCAAAACTCCGATACTACAACTAATAAATCTGTTCCCTAAAATAAAAACAGTTTATTGCGACAATGAAAGGTCTATCAACTCACAAACCATACGAACCATCCTAGAAAATAGGTATGGTATACAGGTCTCAAATGCGCCCCCCTTGCACAGCACGTCTAATGGCCAAGTTGAGAGATTTCATAGCACCCTAGCAGAAATCGCACGGTGCATCAAGATAGATCAAAACATAACCGAGACGACCGACCTCATTCTATTTGCAACAATAGAATATAACAGAACTGTCCACTCGGTTACAAATAAAAAGCCTCATGAAATAGTTCACGCTATTCCACCAGATTTTGCGGGCACAATAAGAGACAAGATCAAAGAGGCTCAAGAGAAAACACTTAGGTACTCAAATGAACACAAAGACAATAAGCAGTACCAAGTAGGCGAAAAAGTCTGGTTAAAAACCAACAGACGCCTGGGTACCAAATTAACGCCACTCTGCTCAGAAGAGGTCATTGAGGCTGATCTGGGCACGACAGTGCTTATTAAAGGGAGGGTGGTCCATAAGGACAACCTTCGTTAAGAGGGTGCCCAATTTAATTTAAAATTTTTTTTTACATTTTTTTATATTATCACTTTTTTATACTTTAGTGGCGTTTGTTACTCTCTATATTTTATATTTTTCGCACTTAGGTTAGGAAACTTGCTACTCCCGTTAGTCCTACTGACAACTCCCTCTTGGACCATAAAACTAAACGAATACTCACACGCTAACCACATACCAATAATGGACGGAGATATTACTTTATGGGACGAGTACGGTTACATGGGACATACAACGAACGTTACATCGTACGAGACTTACGCAGACGAGACGAAACACGCAATGGACTTCTTCGTGAAGGAGCACATGAGACGGGTACTTGAAACGGACTTGGAACGAATAGAGACTCTTCTGGACACACTAAAGGTACGTCACCGACATGCCCGTAGTCTTAATTTCATAGGGACTGCTTTAAAAGCAATAGCGGGGACACCTGACTCTGACGACTGGGACCAGGTGAGGCTTAGACAGGGACAGCTAACGGACTCGGTAAATGGACAGATAGAAATAAACGACAAAATACAATTGCAATTAAGCACACTGACCTCATCCATGAATTCTATTTTAAAATCAGACAACTTAGACACAGAACATTTGTACGAGACAATTTTGGCAAAAAACCGTGTTGTAATTCAAGAGCTTGAAAATTTAATACTTGCAATCACCCTTTCTAAATTAAACGTAATAAGTCCAATAATCCTGAATGACGTTGACGTAAAGGAGATTGAAAGTAAACATCCCACAAACGTTAGCGTGTCAGATATTTTAGAGGTAGCTAGCATAAAAACTTTTCAAAATCGAGACCTATTGTACTTTTTAATAAAATTTCCGAAGCCTTTGTTAACTTGTAGAAAAATAAGAATATTCCCAGTACAGCATGAAAATAGAATCTTAGATTTCGAGGACGGTAGCACGGTCGCGGATTGCGGTACGGAAACCTTCGCGGTCAAGGACTGCAATGTATCAGCGGGCACCACCTTCTGCAGGAGATCGAAAGCGCCAACTTGCGCACAACAACTCATCTCTGGCATGGTCGCCCATTGCAACACCCAGCCTGGACACTTGGACCCAGTCACCATGATCGACGAGGGAATGCTCATCACCAACGATGTAACGATAAATATCACCGACGAAAGGGAATAAGCCGGATGATATCAGGAACTTACCTGGTATCATATACCGAAAAAATTAAAATAAACGGCACCCTTTACGTCAACAATATCGGAACATCAAAGAAGAAAGCCGCAGTTTCAGCCATGGCCCAAGTAAACGTTCTGAGGCATCTAGAGCGCCTTAGTCTGTCATCAATTCACGGAATGAGCGTTAAAAATCTGCAGCACATCAACCACCTCCAATCCCGACTGCCATCAGGCAACACCTGGATCTTTTGCTCTGTCTCCTCCACAGCCTCAATAACCCTGGTCATCATCTTTCTTATCTACCGTCTGAAAGCCAAACGTCAACAACCATCTAAGACCATTGAATCCGGGGACGACTTCATCTTAAGACAAGGAGGAGTTAACACGAGCAAGTCAGAGGGGTGCGACGACCCGCCGAAATGCCATCCAAGACCGGATGGACCAACAATAACATCGGCGACGCTGAGCCAGCCCAGTAACGCATTTCGCTTTAGCGAAAGCGATGTGCAAGGGTCAGCGTAATGCGAGGCGGGCATGTGCGCGCTGGGTGACCGTCGAAGGCACGGAACTCCAGACGGCACGAGGCGCTGACTAAGCGCTCTGCTGGGACCGCTGCCTCCAACCGAAGACTTGGCGGCCTGAATAAATTTGATTTGCATTTAGTTCGTAAGATACCAGAATTCAGAGCAGTTGGCTCTAATAAAAAGAACCATTCAATACAAACGTATTT
>NW_022611297.1:0-22500 GCF_004382195.2 Drosophila sechellia
TTGTAATGCTCTGCTCGTTGATCGGTTCCTCAGATACACCGCAGTGTTTATCGCCTCAGCCCATAGAGCCTCACCCAACTCCGATTGCAGCAACATGCACCTAGCCATTTCTACTAGCGTGCGGTTGGCTCGTTCTGCAACTCCATTTTTGTTGGAGAGTGTGTGGAACAGTCAGCTGTCTAGCGATCCCATGTGCCTTTAAATAGTCATCAAAAACATTATTGACGAACTCACCACCATTATCGCTCCGGATACATTTTATCTTTCTACCTGTTGTCGCTCGACCAGTTTCTTAAACTCGACAAACTTAGTGAAGACCTCGTCCTTCTTCCGCAAGAAATATACAAAAATCCGCCTGGACTTGTCGTCTATGAAAGTGAGAAAGTACTTTGATCCAGCAAGTGACGGTGTGCTAAATGGCCCGCACAGGTCTGAATTGATCATATCCAACAGCTCCTCAGCTCTGCTCCTCGTTGTCTTCGGAAATGGTTGCACATGGATTTTTGCTAGCATGCCACGTCTGCATACTGCGTCTGGTTTGAAAACGACCTTTTCAACACAGTACACCATCTTCTTCCTCACCATCTCCTGTAGGCTGCTTGTATTCAAATGGCCATACCTTTTATGCCATAGTGAACCATCAGCATCAACCGGCCGCAAAACAACTGTTATGTTTCCCTTGAAAACAATACAAATTACCAGCTCTCATTACACGCAGTATTCGCTCGCCTTCCTGAATGACGTCAGCGTAATGTGGTCCAAAATGACAAAACATTTATACTGAGCTGCACGGCTGACTGACATAAAGTTGCCGTTCAAATCTGGGACGAAGAGTACGTTATTCAATACCAGAGTACATAAATCAGTCTTCAGCTTCACTGTTCCTATGCCCTTTGCTAGTAGGAATCCATTTCCAGCAAGACTTTTGTAGCTGGTAGCCCCGCTATCGAGACACCACTGTGTTTGCCAAAACCACCACCATCCAGCGCATTTAACAAACTGCATTGTTTCTGTGTCGCGCTCTCTCTGTTTACTTTCTCGCGACGACAGCTTCGCCCACGCTCTCCACAGTTATAACAAATACGTCTTTCCTCTTCTTTGCGCTCGGCCGAGCTTCTCTCGCCGGCGCCTTGGCTTATGTACTGCAGTAAATGCCTTTGCGCTCTCCGTTTGTTTTTCTCTCTGCTGCTCCGCTCCTCCCCTTCTCGTGTCTTCCTCGATCAGCTTTATACATAGAGAGCATCGAAAGGCGGCAGCTCGTCGCGCGTCTCAATGGCGACAACGAAATTCTCGAAACTCTCTGGAAGGCTCGAACAACAAACAACACTGCGCAATTCTCGGTGATACCAATTTCCACCGCATCAAGGCATCAAAGATTTCCTTAAATTCTTTAATATGTGACGATATACTCTGCCCTTCCAAACAAACGTTTGCTCAGCAACTTCTATACAGCGTGACCGTTCGTAACGGCTCTTTCGGCTGTGGACATCCTGTAAAACTTTCCATGCCTCAGCCGCAGTGAGACACCCTTTCAACCAAGTTGCGAAGACTTCACACTCAAGATGACGTGGCCAATGCTTTCTCATCTTGGGATTGCCAAGCACCTCCAGTATCAACCTCAGGTTTCACGGACTCTTCTGAAACCACCTTCCACAAACATGCGTGCACCAACACTGAACACTGAACACTTTCATAGGAGCCATCCTCCAGCTTATCGATCTGATACAGGTTACTCATTCCGGCAATCTTGAGTAGACTCCAAAATCTAACTCCTGAGTTTCACTACACGTTTCTCCTTTAGGCAGCTATTAGGGCGCTGGGCCCATAACCTGTTGTTTGTTGAAAAGGTGCTCCAAGTGTGGAACACTGACAACCACATTGGGAAGATCCTAATCTTCACCCAAACTCAGCGCATTGAGAGCATATGCCGAAAGAGTAAACGCGAAATAAAAATCTTGAGCCAAGGCGTCCGAACACGAAGAAGTTTTATTTGAAACTGAAACTGATACACATAAAAAGCCAGCTTCATGCGGCTGCTTATTTACTAATATATATACTACATACAGTTCATGTGTATGTATGTATGTTCTCATACAAAATTAATATGCACTGTGGAAATGGCCTATATTCAACACACATGTGGGTATTGCCTATATTCAACAGCCTTCCTCAATGCCAACATGTTTTACAAAAATTAAAACAAATTTAACATTTTCATAAACCATTATGCTTTCCTTTGAAAGATTCTTTGTCATAATGTCTGCTTCATCTCATTCGTAGAAGTGTACTCTAACACAACGTGACCCTCTTTCAGACTTCTCTAATGAAATGATATCGAATGTCGATGTGCTTCGTCCTAGAGTGATGACCGGGTTCTTCGCTAAGTGTTGCGCACTCAGGTTGTCGCCATGCATAACCGTCGGGGTCTTCAGATCACCGCATCCGATCTCCACTATTAGCCTTCGTAAAGCTATAGCTTCCTTGCAAGCCGTGGTCAGAGCCATATACTCGGCTTCAGTACTGCTCAACGCCACGCTCTGCTGCTTCTCGGACCTCCATGATACTGGTCCGCCAGACAGGAAAAACACATACCCTGTGTATGACTTTCGGTCCAAACGGTCGCCTACCAATCTGCATCCACAAAGCCGGTAAATGCCTGACCGCACTTTTGATAATGCAGCTTGACGTCCACAGTTGACGCCAAGTACGGAGGATGTGCTTCACAGCCACCATGTGCTCAGAATGCGGGTCCTGGTTCCTCTGAGCCAACTTCGCCACCGAATGTAGTATGTCTGGTCTGGTTGTAAGCCCAAGCCACATTAGCTCACCAATTGTAGACTGATACTGCCCTGCGTCGACTTCTGGCACTGCTCACCGAGCACACCACTTGATGCCTGCATTTAAAGGTGTCGTCGCTGGTCTACAGTTCTCGCTGCCATAGGCCCGCAATAGTTCCTTGATATATTGCGAATGGCCAAAGTGATTTCTCCAAGGTCGCCATCTCGTTGCGCTTCCATTCCTAAGAACAAATGGAGTGGACCCTTGTCCGTGCACTCGAAAGACTCTGAAATCTTGGCTTTCAGATCCTCCAAATCTTCTCTGATGGCACGCTAGAATTAAATCATCAACATATACTAAGATGAGCATCAGATTACCTTGACCACTTTGCTGATAAAGACATGGTTCATGATTACAGGCCTTAATCCAAGTCTTTTAGAACACGTCGAGCTCGAGTTCCATTCTCTGCCTGACTGCTTCAAGCCGTATATTGCCTTCCTCAGCAATAACACCTGGTCGGGATTAGCAGCATCTGTGTACCTTGGGGCTGCTTCATGTACACAGTATCCTTTAGCTCGCTATTTAAGTACGCCGTGCATACGTCCATGTGATGCAAGTACAATTGCATCTCTGCTGCCAATGCCAAAATGAGCTCACACTCTCGAGCCTGCACACGGGTGAAAAAGTCTCGAAGTAGTCCACTCCGAACTTCTGCGAACACCCCTTTGCTACTAGTCGTGCCTTGAAGCGCTCAATTCTACCAGAGACGTCTCGTTTCAGGGAATACACCCACTTGCAAGCCACACACCGGCGATTTCTTGGTAAATCAGCCAGCTTCCATGTCTCATTTGCAAGTAGCGCCTTGTACTCCAGGCCCATTGCCTCTTCCACTTTGCAGAATACTGCGAATTGATGGCCTCCTCATAGGACTTGGGAATTTCGACGTCGCTAGCCATCAACACGCCAAGTCCATGCCCAGATGTACTTCAGCTTCTTCTGCCTCAGCTGCACTCTCATAGTCGTCGCTGCTGCCCACAGGTTCTGTATCTACACCTTCCCGTGCATTCGAATCACTCTGCGGCTCCGGGTCATCAGTTGCGGGAAACTGGAACTCAATGGTATTTCCATGATTTACCAAACTACCACACTCATCAAAAAGGACATCTCGCTTCTCGATCACACACCGCTTCTCTTTGTCAAACAGACGGTACCCCTTAGCCGCTATTGAATATCCAATCATACGATATTCCTTTCCTTTGGATTCGAATTTGCCTTTATGGACTCCTTTGTCCAATGCCACTGCTATGGCACCAAAAACCCTCAAGTGGCTCACTGCTGGTATTTTTCCGGTCCACTCTTCCATAGGGGTTTTGCTTTGTAATGCTCTGCTCGTTGATCGGTTCCTCAGATACACCGCAGTGTTTATCGCCTCAGCCCATAGAGCCTCACCCAACTCCGATTGCAGCAACATGCACCTAGCCATTTCTACTAGCGTGCGGTTGGCTCGTTCTGCAACTCCATTTTGTTGGAGAGTGTGTGGAACAGTCAGCTGTCTAGCGATCCCATGTGCCTTTAAATAGTCATCAAAAACATTATTGACGAACTCACCACCATTATCGCTCCGGATACATTTTATCTTTCTACCTGTTTGTCGCTCGACCAGTTTCTTAAACTCGACAAACTTAGTGAAGACCTCGTCCTTCTTCCGCAAGAAATATACAAAAATCCGCCTGGACTTGTCGTCTATGAAAGTGAGAAAGTACTTTGATCCAGCAAGTGACGGTGTGCTAAATGGCCCGCACAGGTCTGAATTGATCATATCCAACAGCTCCTCAGCTCTGCTCCTCGTTGTCTTCGGAAATGGTTGCACATGGATTTTTGCTAGCATGCACGTCTTGCATACTGCGTCTGGTTTGAAAACGACCTTTTCAACACAGTACACCATCTTCTTCCTCACCATCTCCTGTAGGCTGCTTGTATTCAAATGGCCATACCTTTTATGCCATAGTGAACCATCAGCATCAACGGCAAAACAACTGTTATGTTTCCCTTGAAACATATACAAATTACCAGCTCTCATTACACGCAGTATTCGCTCGCCTTCCTGAATGACGTCAGCGTAATGTGGTCCAAAATTGACAAAACATTTATACTGAGCTGCACGGCTGACTGACATAAAGTTGCCGTTCAAATCTGGGACGAAGAGTACGTTATTCAATACCAGAGTACATAAATCAGTCTTCAGCTTCACTGTTCCTATGCCCTTTGCTAGTAGGAATCCATTTCCAGCAAGACTAATTTGTAGCTGGTAGCCCCGCTATCGAGACACCACTGTGTTTTGCCAAAACCACCACCATCCAGCGCACTTAACAAACTGCATTGTTTCTGTGTCGCGCTCTCTCTGTTTACTTTCTCGCGACGACAGTTCGCTTTAAAATGCCCACGCTCTCCACAGTTATAACAAACTACGTCTTTCCTCTTCTTTGCGCTCGGCCGAGCTTCTCTCGCCGGCGCCTGTGGCTTATGTACTGCAGTAAATGCCTTTGCGCTCTCCGTTTGTTTTTCTCTCTGCTGCTCCGCTCCTCCCCTTCTCGTGTCTTCCTCGATCAGCTTTATACATAGAGAGCATCGAAAGGCGGCAGCTCGTCGCGCGTCTCAATGGCGACAACGAAATTCTCGAAACTCTCTGGAAGGCTCGACAACAAAACAACACTGTGCAATTTCTCGGTGATACCAATTTCCACCGCATCAAGGGCATCAAAGATTTCCTTAAATTCTTTAATATGTGACGATATACTCTGCCCTTCCAACAAACGTTTGCTCAGCAACTTCTTATACAGCGTGACCGTTCGTAACGGCTCTTTCGGCTGGTGGACATCCTGTAAAACTTTCCATGCCTCAGCCGCAGTGAGACACCCTTTTACATAACCAAGTTGCGAAGACTTCACACTCAAGATGATCGTGGCCAATGCTTTCTCATCTTGGGATTGCCAAGCACCTCCAGTATCAACCTCAGGTTTCACGGACTCTTCTGAAACCACCTTCCACAAACATGCATGCACCAACACTGAACACTGAACACTTTCATAGGAGCCATCCTCCAGCTTATCGATCTGATACAGGTTACTCATTCCGGCAATCTTGAGTAGACTCCAAAATCTAACTCCTGAGTTTCACTACACGTTTCTCCTTTAGGCAGCTATTAGGGCGCTGGGCCCATAACCTGTTGTTTGTTGAAAAGGTGCTCCAAGTGTGGAACACTGACAACCACATTGGGAAGATCCTAATCTTCACCCAAACTCAGCGCATTGAGAGCATAGGCCGAAAGAGTAAACGCGAAATAAAAATCTTGAGCCAAGCGTCCGAACACGAAGAAGTTTTATTTGAAACTGAAACTGATACACATAAAAATGCCAGCTTCATGCGGCTGCTTATTTACTAATATATATACATACATACAGTTCATGTGTATGTATGTATGTTCTCATACAAAATTACATATGCACTGTGGAAATGGCCTATATTCAACACACATGTGGGCATTGCCTATATTCAACAGCCTTCCTCAATGCCAACATGTTTACAAGAATTAAAACAAATTTAACATTTTCATAAACCCATTATGCTTTCCCTTTGAAAGATTCTTTGTCATAATGTCTGCTATCATCTCATTCGTAGAAGTGTACTCTAACACAACGTGACCCTCTTTCAAGACTTCTCTAATGAAATGATATCGAATGTCGATGTGCTTCGTCCTAGAGTGATGAACCGGGTTCTTCGCTAAGTGTTGCGCACTCAGGTTGTCGCCATGCATAACCGTCAGGGTCTTCAGATCACCGCATCCGATCTCCACTATTAGCCTTCGTAAAGCTATAGCTTCCTTGCAAGCCGTGGTCAGAGCCATATACTCGGCTTCAGTACTGCTCAACGCCACGCTCTGCTGCTTCTCGGACCTCCATGATACTGGTCCGCCAGACAGGAAAAACACATACCCTGTGTATGACTTTCGGTCCAAACGGTCGCCTCCCCAATCTGCATCCACAAAGCCGGTAAATGCCTGACCGCACTTTTGATAATGCAGCTTGACGTCCACAGTTGACGCCAAGTACTGGAGGATGTGCTTCACAGCCACTATGTGCTCAGAATGCCGGTCCTGGTTCCTCTGAGCCAACTTCGCCACCGAATGTAGTATGTCTGGTCTGGTTGTAAGCCCAAGCCACATTAGCTCACCAATTGTAGACTGATACTGCCCTGCGTCGACCTTCTGGCACTGCTCACCCGAGCACACCACTTGATGCCCTGCATCTAAAGGTGTCGTCGCTGGTCTACAGTTCTCGCTGCCATAGGCCCGCAATAGTTCCTTGATATATTGCGAATGGCCCAAAGTGATTTCTCCAAGGTCGCCATCTCGTTGCACTTCCATGCCTAAGAACAAATGGAGTGGACCCTTGTCCGTGCACTCGAAAGACTCTGAAATCTTGGCTTTCAGATCCTCCAAATCTTCTCTTGACTGGCACGCTAGAATTAAATCATCAACATATACTAAGATGAGCATCAGATTACCTTGACCACTTTGCTGATAAAGACATGGTTCATGATTACAGGCCTTAAATCCCAAGTCTTTTAGAACACCGTCGAGCTTGGAGTTCCATTCTCTGCCTGACTGCTTCAAGCCGTATATTGCCTTCCTCAGCAATAACACCTGGTCGGGATTAGCAGCATCTGTGTACCCTTGGGGCTGCTTCATGTACACAGTATCCTTTAGCTCGCTATTTAAGTACGCCGTGCATACGTCCATGTGATGCAAGTACAATTGCATCTCTGCTGCCAATGCCAAAATGAGCCTCACACTCTCGAGCCTGCACACGGGTGAAAAAGTCTCGAAGTAGTCCACTCCGAACTTCAGCGAACACCCCTTTGCTACTAGTCGTGCCTTGAAGCGCTCAATTCTACCAGAGACGTCTCGTTTCAGGGAATACACCCACTTGCAAGCCACACACCGGCGATTTCTTGGTAAATCAGCCAGCTTCCATGTCTCATTTGCAAGTAGCGCCTTGTACTCCAGGCCCATTGCCTCTTCCCACTTTGCAGAACACTGCGAATTGATGGCCTCCTCATAGGACTTGGGAATTTCGACGTCGCTAGCCATCAACACGCCAAGTACATTGTATTGCTTCGTCGGGCGCCCTGGTCTGCCCGTCCGAACAATCTTTGGCCGTCCATGCCCCAGATGTACTTCAGCTTCTTCTGCCTCAGCTCAATGGTATTTCCATGATTTACCAAACTACCAGACTCATCAAAAAGGACATCTCGCTTCTCGATCACACACCGCTTCTCTTTGTCAAACAGACGGTACCCCTTAGCCGCTATTGAATATCCAATCATACGATATTCCTTTCCTTTGGATTCGAATTTGCCTTTATGGACTCCTTTGTCCAATGCCACTGCTATGGCACCAAAAATCCTCAAGTGGCTCACTGCTGGTATTTTTCCGGTCCACTCTTCCATAGGGGTTTTGCTTTGTAATGCTCTGCTCGTTGATCGGTTCCTCAGATACACCGCAGTGTTTATCGCCTCAGCCCATAGAGCCTCACCCAACTCCGATTGCAGCAACATGCACCTAGCCATTTCTACTAGCGTGCGGTTGGCTCGTTCTGCAACTCCATTTTGTTGAAGAGTGTGTGGAACAGTCAGCTGTCTAGCGATCCCATGTGCCTTTAAATAGTCATCAAAAACATTATTGACGAACTCACCACCATTATCGCTCCGGATACATTTTATCTTTCTACCTGTTTGTCGCTCGACCAGTTTCTTATACTCGACAAACTTAGTGAAGACCTCGTCCTTCTTCCGCAAGAAATATACAAAAATCCGAATGGACTTGTCGTCTATGAAAGTGAGAAAGTACTTTGATCCAGCAAGTGACGGTGTGCTAAATGGCCCGCACAGGTCTGAATTGATCATATCCAACAGCTCCTCAGCTCTGCTCCTCGTTGTCTTCGGAAATGGTTGCACATGGATTTTTGCTAGCATGCACGTCTTGCATACTGCGTCTGGTTTGAAAACGACCTTTTCAACACCGTACACCATCTTCTTCCTCACCATCTCCTGTAGGCTGCTTGTATTCAAATGGCCATACCTTTTATGCCATAGTGAACCATCAGCATCAACGGCCGCAAAACAACTGTTATGTTTCCCTTGAAACATATACAAATTACCAGCTCTCATTACACGCAGTATTCGCTCGCCTTCCTGAATGACGTCAGCGTAATGTGGTCCAAAATTGACAAAACATTTATACTGAGCTGCACGGCTGACTGACATAAAGTTGCCGTTCAAATCTGGGACGAAGAGTACGTTATTCAATACCAGAGTAAATAAATCAGTCTTCAGCTTCACTGTTCCTATGCCTTTGCTAGTAGGAATCCATTTCCAGCAAGACTAATTTGTAGCTGGTAGCCCCGCTATCGAGACACCACTGTGTTTTGCCAAAACCACCACCATCCAGCGCATTTAACAAACTGCATTGTTTCTGTGTCGCGCTCTCTCTGTTTACTTTCTCGCGACGACAGTTCGCTTTAAAATGCCCACGCTCTCTACAGTTATAACAAACTACGTCTTTCCTCTTCTTTGCGCTCGGCCGAGCTTCTCTCGCCGGCGCCTGTGTCTTATGTACTGCAGTAAATGCCTTTGCGCTCTCCGTTTGTTTTTCTCTCTGCTGCTCCGCTCCTCCCCTTCTCGTGTCTTCCTCGATCAGCTTTATACATAGAGAGCATCGAAAGGCGGCAGCTCGTCGCGCGTCTCAATGGCGACAACGAAATTCTCGAAACTCTCTGGAAGGCTCGACAACAAAACAACACTGCGCAATTTCTCGATACCAATTTCCACCGCATCAAGGGCATCAAAGATTTCCTTAAATTCTTTAATATGTGACGATATACTCTGCCCTTCCAACAAACGTTTGCTCAGCAACTTCTTATACAGCGTGACCGTTCGTAACGGCTCTTTCGGCTGGTGGACATCCTGTAAAACTTTCCATGCCTCAGCCGCAGTGAGACACCCTTTTACATAACCAAGTTGCGAAGACTTCACACTCAAGATGATCGTGGCCAATGCTTTCTCATCTTGGGATTGCCAAGCACCTCCAGTATCAACCTCAGGTTTCACGGACTCTTCTGAAACCACCTTCCACAAACATGCGTGCACCAACACTGAACACTGAACACTTTCATAGGAGCCATCCTCCAGCTTATCGATCTGATACAGGTTACTCATTCCGGCAATCTTGAGTAGACTCCAAAATCTAACTCCTGAGTTTCACTACACGTTTCTCCTTTAGGCAGCTATTAGGGCGCTGGGCCCATAACCTGTTGTTTGTTGAAAAGGTGCTCCAAGTGTGGAACACTGACAACCACATTGGGAAGATCCTAATCTTCACCCAAACTCAGCGCATTGAGAGCATAGGCCGAAAGAGTAAACGCGAAATAAAAATCTTGAGCCAAGCGTCCGAACACGAAGAAGTTTTATTTGAAACTGAAACTGATACACATAAAAATGCCAGCTTCATGCGGCTGCTTATTTACTAATATATATATGTCGCAGCGTTGGCATTTATTTGGGCCTGACCTTCCATGTTGGCAACTAAACTTTCCGAGCGAAGCGAATTACAACCGGCGTGCGTGATCGTCTGTATTCAACTGATCGTATTTTCTACGCATCGATCTATCCTTTACACACGCTAGCTGGACTACACTTGGCGACAGCGCGACAACGCTGTCGCCTCACTCGTAACGGTACTTTGGCGCCAGTCATATTCTACGTTATAGTCAAATTCTAAGAATGACCTCAAGTTCTAAGAATGACCTCACGATATACCAAACTCATTGCGCAGCTGCGACTTGCAAGCACAGTGGTCAAACCATGCTAATAATACGACAGACACGTACAGTGGTCAAAATACATCCGTAATGCGACACGGCCTTCCTGACATAATACACGTCCTCGTGTGTTGTCTTAAATCTACCACATAAGTGATAATACTTCAGGATTCAAAGACTCTGGATATTTCAAAGAATTATTTCCATTTAATCTATTTCTGATTCAAATTAGTTTCAACTTTATCCTTATCATAACATGACTAAATTATTTAAATTTTCGTAACATAATTTAAATTTAATAAATCATACCGTTCGTGTAATTCCTTTAACACATTTTTCTCGGAATCTTTTAAATCAAACAAATTTTGTAGTTCCTTTTACAAATAACTAACTTATCTTTAGTGGAGTTCCTTTTACACATAATTAACTTACATTTTGTGTAGTTCCTTTTACACATAATTAACTTACATTTTGTGTAGTTCCTTTTACACATAATTAACTTACATTTTGTGTAGTTCCTTTTACACATAATTACTTTTACTTTTACACATAATTAACTTACATTTTGTGTAGTTCCTTTTACACATAATTAACTTACATTTTGTGTAGTTCCTTTTACACATATGTACGACCCCCGCCATAACAAGTCTCTTCTGCTATGGTGCGGTCTTCAGTTCCTCTATTTGGGCAACCGACACAACTCCTATCGAGCTGTCCCTGTCTTTACATAACTCATCGTGTATCTGATTGTTTGGTATTGCTCTTAAACATTCATGAGAATACTTATATGTTCGTTTACATGTTAAAGATTTTAGCGTATATCTATCTCCATCCAATACTTCAATTATCTTAAATGGTCCTTTAAATTTAGGATCGAGTTTAACTTGATGACGTTCTTCGTTTTTGAGCAAAACGTGATCACCCACTTTAAAATGTACTATCTTAGCCTTATTTTTATCAAACCTATTTTTATCGTATTCGGCTTGAGTTTTCATGTTCTTTTTAGCCTCCTTTCTCAAATTTTCTCTGTCTACCTCATCATCGTTATCTTCGTTTAGCGGCAACAGGCCAAAAGGTCGAGCTTCTTTGCCAATCAATAATTCCAAAGGGCTACATTTAGTCACACGATTAATCGTGCAATTCATTGCTAGCTGCACTTCAGCCAACGCATCCTGCCATGATCTCTGACTAGACTCTACAGCCGTTAGCATACCTTTCAGGGTACTCATGACACGTTCTACCTGACCGTTTGCTCTACTTGCACCCGTAGCAATTAAATGTAGATTAATTTTTTGAGAGGAGCAAAAATCGCGAAAGCTTTTACTTGCGAAACTACGTCCTTGATCTGCTATAATTCGAGTGGGTAAACCAAACAAGGACACGGCTGACTTTACAGCCTTAATGCAGCTATCAGAATCTATATTTAGTGTGTGATGAAAATAAACAAACTTGGTGAAATCATTTTTGCCACTCAATTTGCCTGTGATGTCAATATGTATCGTATGCCATGGTATTTCTATTTTAGGGATTGGATGCAGCTCAGCCTGCACTTTTCCCGCTAGTGGCTTAGAAACTTTACAAGTAATGCAATTTTCTACGAATCTACGCACATATTTAGGCATATTTTCGAACCAGTAATAACAAAAGACTTTGTCCAGCGTCTTTTCCCATCCAAGGTGCATAATGGATTCATGGACGTGATTTATGACGGCCCATCGAAAGCCCCTTGGTATTATCGGCAAACATTTGGTCTTACTGTTTCGGAAAAGACCAAGTCTACATCGCCGTGAAGACGGACGTCTTAAAGTAACGCTGCGCGAAAAAATTCGAAATTGTTGAAGTTGTGTCGGCCGGTGAGTGCGGCAAACTGACAGAACGACACGGTGGAGTCGCGCCACAACGTTGCGCTGCAATCCCGCGAGTTAGTTGCGCGCCTGTTTCAGGTAAACAGGTAAATTATTATTAGCTGGCGTTTGTTTGTTGCAGCGGATAAAACAGCTGATAGCGCTGCCAACTCGGCGCAACGGGTGATCTGGAGAGGGCGGCGTTGCCAGATCAACCGTGTGATCAGTGTTGCGTTGCGACAGTAGGGCGCGAAATTCAAAATTAAATTCAAATTAAACCGTTGAAATTTAATTTAATTGAATTTTGTAACTGGTTACTGGGAGAGCACAAGTCGTTAAGAAAGGGGAAAAGGCACAAAGGTCGCGGACAGACCAATAATCATCCTCTCACCGTTCTGGTGCCTAAGCAGAGGCTCTGGTGTCCGAGACGAGGCGGTACAAACCTCCATCAGTAAAAGCCAGGGGGAAATCCGTGGCCTACGTGGGAACCCCTTTCTAAGGCTGGTGCTTCGCCTAGGTAACCTTAGGCCATCCCCCAGTTGATGGACAGCTCAGTGGGGGGCAGTCCCCTGATCGCAACGACCCGTTCAGGAGGAGCTCCCGACTTTCGAGATCACCCACCAGAGGAGTCGGTAACCCGTCCCATGGTGACGGAATCCCAGTCCCGTCGGTGGCGAGGGGTGAGCATGCAGGCTCCCAGCCGCCGTTGACTAGCGACTGCAGCGATGCTGTAGAGGTGGAGAACTTGGCTCCTACAGCATCTACGACCGCGACAAGTCAGAAGTCGATGGACCACATCGCCGTGCCATCGCAAAAGACGGGAGGGAAGTCCCCAGCTGGTTCCCCTCATCGGTCTTCGGACCTAACCACGGCTCTCCAGAACGAGGACCTGAGGGGCATTCTCACCAGGATGAATGGCAAGATAAACATCCTGCTATCCGCTTTCGAGACCCAACGGCACGTGACACGAGAGACAAAGGGCATAGCGTCCGAACTCTCAGCCCTTAACACCAGGGCGATAGAGCTGTACGAAGGTACGTCTAGCGAGCACCGCTTGAAGAGCAGTGCTACCCAGACGGAAGTACAAAAGCCTTCGAAAAAGGTTCCTAAAAAGGCGCAGGTACCCAAGGTGCAAGTGCCAAACGCCCAGGCGCCCAAGCCGAGCAACCCTACGTTGGGTGGCAACGGTGTAGAAAAGGCGCCATCCAGAACTAACGAGTCCAAGCCAGGCAGCTACGCATCTGTCGCCAAGAATGCTAGCACGGGTGCAGAGTGGACCAAGGTGAAGCCTACGCGCCTGCGTAAAAAACCGGAGGCTCTCATTGTAAAAAAGACAGGAGAGGCTTCGTACGCAGAGATGCTTCGGAAGCTAAGATCGGACCCGAGCCTTAGCGATCTGGGTAGCCACGTACGAAAAATCCGGAGAACGCAGAAAGGTGAGCTGTTGCTTGAGGTAGATGGGAAAGCTTCGGAAAGCGTTCCCAAGCTTAAGAGCGACCTGGAAGCGGCGCTCAATGACTTGGCCTCTGTGCGCACGGGAGCGCAAAAAATAGCTCTATCTTGCAGCGGATTGGACGAGGCTACGACAGCAGATGAGCTCCACAGCTGCATGGTCGCCCAATTCCAGGGTCTGCAGATAAACCCTGAAGACATCAGGGGCCTTCGCAGAATGCGGGATGGCACGCAGATAGCCTCAGTGCTGCTGAACGCGAATGTGGCGATACCGGTCCTTAAACAGGGAACCGTAATCGTTGGATGGTCAAGATGTCGTTTCACCCAGGACGTCCGACCAACGAGATGCTACAGGTGTTTGGGCTATGGACATCGATCAGCAACCTGCAAGGACACCGACAGGGCAGACTGCTGTCTTAGATGCGGTGAGCGTGGGCACAAGGCAAAGGGGTGCGTTGCAGCACCAAAATGCCTGATCTGCAGCAGCGAGGTGGACAGAAACCACCCGACGGGTAGCTTTGCGTGCCCGACCTACAGAGCGACCCTGAAAGAAGCCAAGAGCCACCTTAATGCACGCCCACATTAGCGTAGTACAGCTCAATGTCAATCATTGCGCAGCAGCTCAGAGCCTCCTGGCCCAGACTGCGGCTGAGCGCAATGTAGACATCATGCTCCTAAGCGAACCCTACGTCTCTGGTAGTGGAGAATCATCCATGATTCTTGACGAGTCAGGTAAAGCAGCTATCAAATGCTGCAGCTCTCTCCACGTCCAGGAACTGGCTGCTTTACCTATGCGGGGTATCGCTTATGCGAAGCTAAATCACGTGCACATGTACAGCTGCTACGCTCCGCCGAGCGCATTTGAAGCATTTGACTGTTGACCGGTCTTTTGATCCTTGCGTTGAACTTCCGTTGCCACTTTTTCCTTGATTTTGTGACTTCTGCCGAGCACGACATTCAGCATATTTATGTCCAGTCTTTCCACAATAGTTGCATTTTACTTGAGAGTGATACTTAAACTTTTTACGCTCCGGGCCTGTTGTAGATGCGTCGTCATCAAAGTTCCGTTTTTGAAAAGTGTGCGCTTGTAGTTGTTGTTGCATGTCATTTCGAGTTTTAATATTGTTTGTAAAAACCCAGCGCGACAATTTGTCATCGATTTGTGCCATGTGAGCCAGCGTAAGTGAAACCGCAATTTCCTCCAGATCAATCGATTTAAATTTGGACATAAGTAAGGTGACGATTCGGCTTCCATATTCGGTGTGACTTTCTCCAGACTTTGGTCGCCCGTTCAAAATTTTCATCAGGGTGGCAGCAGACGTTTCGATGCCAACGAAGCGTTGAACGAAGAGTTCCTTAAATTGTGGCCATGTGATGCCAGCAAAGCATATTTGGGACAGCCATTGTGATGCGCTTCCCTCTAGCGCCTTACTTAATGTTATCATCAGGCTGCTACCTTCGGGAATTTTATCAGCAAAAATGAGATCCACTGTTGTGCACCAAGCTGAGGCATCTGCACCAGCTCCCTCAGGATGAAACTTTGGGAGAGTTATAAGTTTTCCCTTTTCATCCGTTGCTGATGCCTTTGGTGTCTGCATATTTTTGATAATCTCCATTAGGTTGTAGTTTTGCACTTGCAATGCTGTCAGGTATGCATCGGTGGTATTTGTAGGCAAAGCGTATCCCACTTCTGATGTCGCAGCGTTGGCATTTATTTGGGCCTGACCTTCCATGTTGGCAACTAAACTTTCCGAGCGAAGCGAATTACAACCGGCGTGCGTGATCGTCTGTATTCAACTGATCGTATTTTCTACGCATCGATCTATCCTTTACACACGCCAGCTGGACTACACTTGGCGACAGCGCGACAACGCTGTCGCCTCACTCGTAACGGTACTTTGGCGCCAGTCATATTCTACGTTATAGTCAAATTCTAAGAATGACCTCAAGTTCTAAGAATGACCTCACGATATACCAACCTCATTGCGCAGCTGCGACTTGCAAGCACAGTGGTCAAACCATGCTAATAATACGACAGACACGTACAGTGGTCAAAATACATCCGTAATGCGACATATACATACATACAGTTCATCTGTATGTATGTATGTTCTCATACAAAATTACATATGCACTGTGGAAATGGACTATATTCAACACACATGTGGGCATTGCCTATATTCAACAGCCTTCCTCAATGCCAACATGTTTACAAAAATTAAAACAAATTTAACATTTTCATAAACCCATTATGCTTTCCCTTTGAAAGATTCTTTGTCATAATGTCTGCTATCATCTCATTCGTAGAAGTGTACTCTAACACAACGTGACCCTCTTTCAAGACTTCTCTAATGAAATGATATCGAATGTCGATGTGCTTCGTCCTAGAGTGATGAACCGGGTTCTTCGCTAAGTGTTGCGCACTCAGGTTGTCGCCATGCATAACCGTCGGGGTCTTCAGATCACCGCATCCGATCTCCACTATTAGCCTTCGTAAAGCTATAGCTTCCTTGCAAGCCGTGGTCAGAGCCATATACTCGGCTTCAGTACTGCTCAACGCCACGCTCTGCTGCTTCTCGGACCTCCATGATACTGGTCCGCCAGACAGGAAAAACACATACCCTGTGTATGACTTTCGGTCCAAACGGTCGCCTACCCAATCTGCATCCACAAAGCCGGTAAATGCCTGACCGCACTTTTGATAATGCAGCTTGACGTCCACAGTTGACGCCAAGTACCGGAGGATGTGCTTCACAGCCACCATGTGCTCAGAATGCGGGTCCTGGTTCCTCTGAGCCAACTTCGCCACCGAATGTAAAATGTCTGGTCTGGTAGTAAGCCCAAGCCACATTAGCTCACCAATTGTAGACTGATACTGCCCTGCGTCGACATTCTGGCACTGCTCACCTGAGCACACCACTTAATGCCCTGCATCCAAAGGTGTCGTCGCTGGTCTACAGTTCACGCTGCCATATGCCCGCAATAGTTCCTTGATATATTGCGAATGGCCCAAAGTGATTTCTCCAAGGTCGCCATCTCGTTGCACATCCATGCCTAAGAACAAATGGAGTGGACCCTTGTCCGTGCACTCGAAAGACTCTGAAATCTTGGCTTTCAGATCCTCCAAATCTTCTCTTGACTGGCACGCTAGAATTAAATCATCAACATATACTAAGATGAGCATCAGATTACCTTGACAAATTTGCTGATAAAGACTTGGTTAATGATTATAGGCCTTAAATCCCAAGTCTTTTAGAACACCGTCGAGCTTGGAGTTCCATTCTCTGCCTGACTGCTTCAAGCCGTATATTGCCTTCCTCAGCAATAACACCTGGTCGGGATTAGCAGCATCTGTGTACCCTTGGGGCTGCTTCATGTACACAGTATCCTTTAGCTCGCTATTTAAGTACGCCGTGCATACTTCCATGTGATGCAAGTACAATTGCATCTCTGCTGCCAATGCCAAAATGAGCCTCACACTCTCGAGCCTGCACACGGGTGAAAAAGTCTCGAAGTAGTCCACTCCGAACTTCTGCGAACACCCCTTTGCTACTAGTCGTGCCTTGAAGCGCTCAATTCTACCAGAGACGTCTCGTTTCAGGGAATACACCCACTTGCAAGCCACACACCGGCGATTTCTTGGTAAATCAGCCAGCTTCCATGTCTCATTTGCAAGTAGCGCCTTGTACTCCAGGCCCATTGCCTCTTCCCACTTTGCAGAATACTGCGAATTGATGGCCTCCTCATAGGACTTGGGAATTTCGACGTCGCTAGCCATCAACACGCCAAGTACATTGTATTGCTTCTTCGGGCGCCCTGGTCTGCCCGTCCGAACAATCTTTGGCCGTCCATGCCCCAGATGTACTTCAGCTTCTTCTGCCTCAGCTGCACTCTCATAGTCGTCGCTGCTGCCCACGGGTTCTGTATCTACACCTTCCCGTGCATTCGAATCACTCTGCGGCTCCGGGTCATCAGTTGCGGGAAACTGGAACTCAATGGTATTTCCATGATTTACGAAACTACCAGACTCATCAAAAAGGACATCTCGCTTCTCGATCACACACCGCTTCTCTTTGTCAAACAGACGGTACCCCTTAGCCGCTATTGAATATCCAATCATACGATATTCCTTTCCTTTGGATTCGAATTTGCCTTTATGGACTCCTTTGTCCAATGCCACTGCTATGGCACCAAAAACCCTCAAGTGGCTCACTGCTGGTATTTTTCCGGTCCACTCTTCCATAGGGGTTTTGCTTTGTAATGCTCTGCTCGTTGATCGGTTCCTCAGATACACCGCAGTGTTTATCGCCTCAGCCCATAGAGCCTCACCCAACTCCGATTGCAGCAACATGCACCTAGCCATTTCTACTAGCGTGCGGTTGGCTCGTTCTGCAACTCCATTTTGTTGGAGAGTGTGTGGAACAGTCAGCTGTCTAGCGATCCCATGTGCCTTTAAATAGTCATCAAAAACATTATTGACGAACTCACCACCATTATCGCTCCGGATACATTTTATCTTTCTACCTGTTTGTCGCTCGACCAGTTTCTTATACTCGACAAACTTAGTGAAGACCTCGTCCTTCTTCCGCAAGAAATATACAAAAATCCGCCTGGACTTGTCGTCTATGAAAGTGAGAAAGTACTTTGATCCAGCAAGTGACGGTGTGCTAAATGGCCCGCACAGGTCTGAACGGATCATATCCAACAGCTCCTCAGCTCTGCTCCTCGTTGTCTTCGGAAATGGTTGCACATGGATTTTTGCTAGCATGCACGTCTTGCATACTGCGTCTGGTTTGAAAACGACCTTTTCAACACCGTACACCATCTTCTTCCTCACCATCTCCTGTAGGCTGCTTGTATTCAAATGGCCATACCTTTTATGCCATAGTGAACCATCAGCATCAACGGCCGCAAAACAACTGTTATGTTTCCCTTGAAACATATACAAATTACCAGCTCTCATTACACGCAGTATTCGCTCGCCTTCCTGAATGACGTCAGCGTAATGTGGTCCAAAATTGACAAAACATTTATACTGAGCTGCACGGCTGACTGACATAAAGTTGCCGTTCAAATCTGGGACGAAGAGTACGTTATTCAATACCAGAGTACATAAATCAGTCTTCAGCTTCACTGTTCCTATGCCCTTTGCTAGTAGGAATCCATTTCCAGCAAGACTAATTTGTAGCTGGTAGCCCCGCTATCGAGACACCACTGTGTTTTGCCAAAACCACCACCATCCAGCGCACTTAACAAACTGCATTGTTTCTGTGTCGCGCTCTCTCTGTTTACTTTCTCGCGACGACAGTTCGCTTTAAAATGCCCACGCTCTCCACAGTTATAACAAACTACGTCTTTCCTCTTCTTTGCGCTCGGCCGAGCTTCTCTCGCCGGCGCCTGTGGCTTATGTACTGCAGTAAATGCCTTTGCGCTCTCCGTTTGTTTTTCTCTCTGCTGCTCCGCTCCTCCCCTTCTCGTGTCTTCCTCGATCAGCTTTATACATAGAGAGCATCGAAAGGCGGCAGCTCGTCGCGCGTCTCAATGGCGACAACGAAATTCTCGAAACTCTCTGGAAGGCTCGACAACAAAACAACACTGCGCAATTTCTCGGTGATACCAATTTCCACCGCATCAAGGGCATCAAAGATTTCCTTAAATTCTTTAATATGTGACGATATACTCTGCCCTTCCAACAAACGTTTGCTCAGCAACTTCTTATACAGCGTGACCGTTCGTAACGGCTCTTTCGGCTGGTGGACATCCTGTAAAACTTTCCATGCCTCAGCCGCAGTGAGACACCCTTTTACATAACCAAGTTGCGAAGACTTCACACTCAAGATGATCGTGGCCAATGCTTTCTCATCTTGGGATTGCCAAGCACCTCCAGTATCAACCTCAGGTTTCACGGACTCTTCTGAACACTGAACACTTTCATAGGAGCCATCCTCCAGCTTATCGATCTGATACAGGTTACTCATTCCGGCAATCTTGAGTAGACTCCAAAATCTAACTCCTGAGTTTCACTACACGTTTCTCCTTTAGGCAGCTATTAGGGCGCTGGGCCCATAACATGTTGTTTGTTGAAAAGGTGCTCCAAGTGTGGAACACTGACAACCACATTGGGAAGATCCTAATCTTCACCCAAACTCAGCGCATTGAGAGCATAGGCCGAAAGAGTAAACGCGAAATAAAAATCTTGAGCCGAGCGTCCGAACACGAAGAAGTTTTATTTGAAACTGAAACTGATACACATAAAAATGCCAGCTTCATGCGGCTGCTTATTTACTAATATATATACATACATACAGTTCATTGTATGTATGTATGTTCTCATACAAAATTACATATGCACTGTGGAAATGGCCTATATTCAACACACATGTGGGCATTGCCTATATTCAACAGCCTTCCTCAATGCCAACATGTTTACAAAAATTAAAACAAATTTAACATTTTCATAAACCCATTATGCTTTCCCTTTGAAAGATTCTTTGTCATAATGTCTGCTATCATCTCATTCGTAGAAGTGTACTCTAACACAACGTGACCTTCTTTCAAGACTTCTCTAATGAAATGATATCGAATGTCGATGTGCTTCGTCCTAGAGTGATGAACCGGGTTCTTCGCTAAGTGTTGCGCACTCAGGTTGTCGCCATGCATAACCGTCGGGGTCTTCAGATCGCCGCATCCGATCTCCACTATTAGCCTTCGTAAAGCTATAGCTTCCTTGCAAGCCGTGGTCAGAGCCTTATACTCGGCTTCAGTACTGCTCAACGCCACGCTCTGCTGCTTCTCGGACCTCCATGATACTGGTCCACCAGACAGGAAAAACACGTACCCTGTGTATGACTTTCGGTCCAAACGGTCGCCTCCCCAATCTGCATCCACAAAGCCGGTAAATGCCTGACCGCACTTTTGATAATGCAGCTTGACGTCCACAGTTGACGCCAAGTACCGGAGGATGTGCTTCACAACCACCATGTGCTCAGAATGCGGGTCCTGGTTCCTCTGAGCCAACTTCGCCACCGAATGTAATGTCTGGTCTGGTAGTAAGCCCAAGCCACATTAGCTCACCAATTGTAGACTGATACTGCCCTGCGTCGACATTCTGGCACTGCTCACCTGAGCACACCACTTGATGCCCTGCATCCAAAGGTGTCGTCGCTGGTCTACAGTTCACGCTGCCATATAGTGGCAGCCTGAATATACTTCCTTGATATATTGCGAATGGCCCAAAGTGATTTCTCCAAGGTCGCCATCTCGTTGCACCTCCATGCCTAAGAACAAATGAAGTGGACCCTTGTCCGTGCACTCGAAAGACTCTGAAATCTTGGCTTTCAGATCCTCCAAATCTTCTCTTGACTGGCACGCTAGAATTAAATCATCAACATATACTAAGATGAGCATCAGATTACCTTGACCACTTTGCTGATAAAGACATGGTTCATGATTACAGGCCTTAAATCCCAAGTCTTTTAGAACACCGTCGAGCTTGGAGTTCCACTCTCTGCCTGACTGCTTCAAGCCGTATATTGCCTTCCTCAGCAATAACACCTGGTCGGGATTAGCAGCATCTGTGTACCCTTGGGGCTGCTTCATGTACACAGTATCCTTTAGCTCGCTATTTAAATACGCCGTGCATACGTCCATGTGATGCAAGTACAATTGCATCTCTGCTGCCAATGCCAAAATGAGCCTCACACTCTCGAGCCTGCACACGGGTGAAAAAGTCTCGAAGTAGTCCACTCCGAACTTCTGCGAACATCCCTTTGCTACTAGTCGTGCCTTGAAGCGCTCAATTCTACCAGAGACGTCTCGTCTCAGGGAATACACCCACTTGCAAGCCACACACCGGCGATTTCTTGGTAAATCAGCCAGCTTCCATGTCTCATTTGCAAGTAGTGCCTTGTACTCCAGGCCCATTGCCTCTTCCCACTTTGCAGAATACTGCGAATTGATGGCCTCCTCATAGGACTTGGGAATTTCGACGTCGCTAGCCATCAACACGCCAAGTACATTGTATTGCTTCTTCGGGCGCCCTGGTCTGCCCGTCCGAACAATCTTCGGCCGTCCAGGCCCCACATGTACTTCAGCTTCTTCTGCCTCAGCTGCACTCTCATAGTCGTCGCTGCTGCCCACGGGTTCTGTATCGTCACCTTCCCGTGCATTCGAATCACTCTGCGGCTCCGGGTCATCAGTTGCGGGAAACTGGAACTCAATGGTATTTCCATGATTTACCAAATACCAGACTCATCAAAAAGGACATCTCGCTTCTCGATCACACACCGCTTCTCTTTATCAAACAGACGGTACCCCTTAGCCGCTATTGAATATCCAATCATACGATATTCCTTTCCTTTGGATTCGAATTTGCCTTTATGGACTCCTTTGTTTAATGCCACTGCTATGGCACCAAAAACCCTCAAGTGGCTCACTGCTGGTATTTTTCCGGTCCACTCTTCCATAGGGGTTTTGCTTTGTAATGCTCTGCTCGTTGATCGGTTCCTCAGATACACCGCAGTGTTATCGCCTCAGCCCATAGAGCCTCA
>NW_022611297.1:30000-34290 GCF_004382195.2 Drosophila sechellia
CAACTAACAGTTGGTTATGGGCCTTTAGCAAGCTAAGTTTTCGGTTTGAATAATTCAAAGTAAATTAAATGGACTAACACGCGTCCGGTTGAAACTCGAAATAAATAAAAACTAATTTACGGAATTCGACAAAATGAGTGTGTCAATTCAAATAGAAAAATTAGGCGACGACAATTACGACGTATGGAGCATTTTAATGCGTAGTGTGCTTATAACAGCAGATCTATGGAAAGTCGTTTGTGGCCAATATGTAAAGCCAGAAGATGGCTCTGAAGATTCCGAAAGATGGAATATGCTCGATCAAAAGGCCCTGGCAAGTTTGTTTTTAAATTTAAAAGCAACGCAGTTAATGCATATAAAGGCATGCACAACAGCAGCAGACGCATGGAAAAAATTGTGTGATGTACATTTGCCAGGTGGCCCGATCAGAAAAGTGCAGTTATATCAAAAACTATCAAGGCTGAGAATGCTTGAAGGGGATAACGTTGTTCAATATGTCAATAAATTTGCTGAAACAGTCAACAAATTAGCTGAGATGGACATAACAATTAATGATGAATTAAAAAGCATCATGTTGTTATCCAGTTTACCAAATTCGTGGGAAAATTTCGTTGTAGCGATCGAAACACGCGACACGCTGCCGACGTTCGAAACGGTAAAAGTGAAGCTTCTGGAAGAAGGAGCGCGCAAGCAAGAGAGGGACGATCGCGAAAGTTCTGTCCAAGCCGTGTATGTACATACAAAATTACATGGAACTGCAAAGCAAAAACAACGCGAAGAAAATAACCTTGAAAAACATAGTTTCAAGGGAAAATGCTACATTTGCGAGAAATTCGGTCACCGAGCACGAGAATGCCCGAACAAAGAGAGGCATAAAAAACTAGGGGAAAGCAAGGAGAAATCAAACTGCTTGATGCATATTAGTGCTACCACTCAAAGGAAAAACATATGGTGTGTTGATAGTGGTGCCACGTCGCATATGTGTTGTGACAAGGGATTGTTTACATCTTTCGTTAATAAGGAAACATCGATTATGCTAGCAGCTGATAAATTCGTGAAATCGAGCGGCATCGGGACTGTTATGTTTAAATCACAAAATGTAAACATTGAATTACGAGATGTAATTTACGTTCCATCATTGCATATGAATTTTTATCAGTGAGCAAGTCCGCGGAGTACGAAAACATAACTACTTTTGATAAAAAGGCGGCGGTGATAAAAAACAAACAAGGTGAAGTGATGATGAGAGCAATGCAAGAAGACAATTTGTATTTATTTACAAGTAGCTCTAAAAACGGTGCGGTTCATTTGTTGAATGATTCTTCTCGCATGGCAACATGGCACAATCGTTTTGGTCATTTAAATTTTCAATGTTTAAAAGAAATCAAGGAAAAAGAGCTAGTAATTGGCATGGACGTTAAAAATATGTCGGTGAATATTAATTGCGACACATGCAATATGGCAAAAATACACGTATTGCCATTCCCACAGAATAGCGAGAGAGCTACGCAAAGTATACTGGAACTAGTTCACAGTGACGTGTGCGGGCCAGTGAATGTTAGTTCTTTAGGCGGCAACAAGTATTTCGTCACGTTCATAGACGACTATTCAAGGAAAATATTTATATATTTTATGCATGCGAAGAACGAAGTGTTTGATAAATTCAAATTGTTCAAATCATATGTCGAGTGCCAAACGGGCAAGAAAATAAAAGCTTTGCGAAGTGACAACGGGACAGAATATGTAAACCGGCAGTTTACAGAGTATTTGAACACCTGCGGCATAAAAAGGCAATTAACGGTTCCGTATACACCACAACAAAACGGCGTCGCGGAACGCGCTAATCGAACGATCGTCGAGATGGCCAAAAGTATGCTGATTCATGCGAAATTAGAGGAGTTTTTGTGGGCCGAGGCCGTGTCCACAGCTTCATATTTGCGTAACAGGTGTCCTTCCAAAGCACTCATGGGCGCTACACCCTTCGAAATATGGCAAAATAGGAAGCCATCCGTTAAACATTTGCGAGTGTTCGGATCTCGCGCGTTTGCACTGGATAAGACAAGAAAAAGCAAGTTCCAGGCAAAAGGAAAAGAGTATATATTTGTAGGATACTCTTCAACAGCTAAAGCTTACCGTTTATACGATCGGGAAAAACGTATCATTGTTGCACGTCGTGATGTCAAATTTGTAGAGGGTGAGTTTGATAACACTGAATCTAAAAAATGCCCTATTTCGGAACAAAATAATGACTTCGCTACAAACATCATTCACCTTGAGTCAATCATCCAAGTACCAGAGCAGCAGCGGCCGGCTATGCCCATGGTGGTCGAGCAGAGCAGTAATCCTTACGACAGCTATGACTCCGGTGAAGAGGAGGAGGAGTTTGTAAGCGCAAGCGATGAAAAGCAAATTCTCACTGAGGAGGAGAACGTACCAGACGTACAAGAGCAAGAAAGCAACGCACCTAGACGTGGACCCGGCAGACCAAAAATTATTCGCAGTGGTAAGTCCGGTAGACCCAGAAAACAATACAACAGCCTCAATTACATTGAAAACATTGAGACGCCACAGTGCGTTGGAGACGCTTTACGGGGCGAGCATGCCCAAGACTGGAAGACGTCAATGCAGAAAGAATATGATGCTCTCATTTCAAATAACACATGGACATTGTGTGATTTACCTCCAGGACAGAAGGCCATAGGATCCAAGTGGGTCTTTCGCGTCAAAAAGGATAAAGAGGGAAATATACAAAAGTTTAAATCAAGACTTGTTGCTCAAGGTTGTGGGCAAAAGATGGGCGTCAACTATTCGGAAACGTTTTCTCCAGTAATCCGCTACGAAACCATCAGAATGCTATTCGCTATAGCAGCAGAAAAACAGCTATGCATGCACCAGGTTGACATATCAAACGCATATTTAAACGGCAGACTTCAAGAAGAAGTGTATATGAGGCAACCACAAAACTTCATTGATGAGAAGCATCCAAACAAAGTATTAAAGCTTCAAAAGGCGATCTACGGACTTAAACAGTCTGGGCGTGTCTGGAATGACACATTGGACGAAGTTTTAAAGAGCATTGGTTTCAAGCGCAGCAAAAATGAGGCGTGCCTGTACGCAAAGCAGCAGCAGCAACAACACAGCTACATTGCAGTATATGTCGACGATCTAATCATCATCAGCTACGACGAGAACGAAATCACCGCGATTAAGAGGAAGATCGCAAATAAATTCGACATACATGATGGCGGCCAACTAAATTATTTCCTTGGCATGGAAATCCAACGAGAAAGTACAAGAGGGTCGATTTCGCTATGCCAGAAGCAGTTCATCATAAACCTATTGGATGAATATGGCATGCAAAATTGTCGTCCCGCAGCTACGCCGCTAGACCCTGGTTATAAAATGGGTTGTAGAAATGAGAATTGTGTCAAGGTAAATATAACACAATTTCAATCATTAATCGGTTCCCTTATGTATTTAGCAGTCTTGAGCCGACCAGACATTTTGCATACAGTGAGCAAACTGTCGCAAAGAAATACTGATCCACACAGTGAAGACGAGACTGCAGCGAAACATGTTTTGAGATACCTTTCAGCCACGGTTGATCTCAAAATCACATACAGCAAGTCCGGCGAACAGGTAAAGGGCTTCGCCGACGCAGACTGGGCAAACGACCTGTCAGATCGAAAATCATACAGTGGGTATGCATTCTTCCTTGGAGGCAGTGCGTTTTCATGGACTTCAGCTAAGCAGAGCGTCGTCGCCATGAGCAGCACAGAAGCAGAGTACGTTGCTTTATCCACGGCTGCAAAAGAAGCGGTGTATCTTCGCCGTTTGCTTTTAGAGATTGGATGGTCATTAGATGGACCAATAACCATATGTGGCGACAACATAAGTTCTCATCATATTGCGAAGAATCCAGTACACCATAAACGCACTAAGCACATAGATATTAAGTATCATTTTGTTCGTGAAAAAGTAGAATGTAATGAAATAATTCTTGAATATGTACCCACTGATAAAAATGTTGCAGATGTACTAACGAAAGGCTTGTGTAAGCAAAAGCAACAGATTTTTGCTAAGTTGCTTGGATTAAATTAATTTTCGTTTACATCACATATATATAGCTTAAGAGGAAGTGTTGAAATTACGTTATAATTTAAATAAGCTTTATATGTTTTGATCTGGCAACGCTCAATTATAGCTTAAGAAGTCATTGTGAAATTCCTATTACTCAGTTTCAATTAAACCGTCAACTACACCACTACGTTCTTGTGTTTATTTGCTCGG
>NW_022611298.1:0-34512 GCF_004382195.2 Drosophila sechellia
TTTTGTCATTTAATCTAAATTTTTGCTTGTAAAAATTATTAGCTGATATGGTTTCTATTTCAAGACCAAAAATATCGCTATTTCGGTGCATAATTTTGTTAAATCGCTTTTGAATAACGATGGAAATTTAAGTTTTAATACTTCTGAAGTTCTTTGTGCACTATTTTCTATATTTGATTGTATACATCATAATCATCCAATGATTCGCTTTTTATATTTGTGCTGCTAACTATAGCGTCTTTTTCAGTTGTATTAATAATTCGAATCAAGACGTTCTGAGTGTTTACGAGTGCACTTGCTATTATTATGCCAGGTTGCAATTCCTGGTTGGGGATGAGGAAATGTGTGTCAGCAGATGTTAGTTGAATCTTTCGAATCACTTCTGATCTAGCTGGCAAAATTATTTCGTTATGTAGTGAATGTATAATAGGAATGTTTATGTTCCTGAAATTTTTGGGCCTCAAAGTGAACCAATCTTCTTGGTCGTGGAATTCCAAAATACAATTGTATTCTTAATGAAATCCAAGCCAATTATACCATCCCTGGTATCGGAAAATTGTCAGGTACGATATGGAATTCATATTGTATTGCTGCATTAGCAATACACATTTCTAAATGTAGTGTACCTAGAGACTGAATTGTCCCTTGCCCTATTCCTGATATATTTTGTTGTATTTTGGATTTAAATCGTTAAGATTATTGTTTCTGCATTTAAGCAGGGAAATTTCTGCACCTGTATCTATTAAAAGAGTTACCCATGATTGTACTCATATTCTTTAATCGTATAAAAATGCTTAAATGAGATTAATTTTGTATAATTTTATTGTAGATTGTCGCTCAAGGGGGCATGTTCGTTTTCCGATTGTATGTTTCGGACATTGTGGGTATGACTTGTTTTATAGTTATGGTTTTGGTTACCTCTTGAGTAATCTCCACCTCTATTATAATTTTGGTTACCACCTCGTCCTCTGTTTCCACTATGGTAACCACCTCGACCTCTATAATTGTTATTGTATGAGTTATAATTTCCTCGGCCATTACCTCTGTTTGGTAATTTCCTCTGTAATTATTACCTCGATAGTGTCCTCTATTATTATAGAATAATACACTATTTGAATTGCCGGTCATTTCTGTATTCATTGTGTTGAATTTCTAGCTTCCAATATGGTTTTGAGCTTCTCGTGCCCACAATACTTGGTCATTGCAGATATGGCTTCCTTTGTAGCGAATTGTCTGCATTGTTTGAATCTAAACCATCATCTATATAGGCTGCTTCGAGCAACCAACGTGGGTTTTCTATCTATGTGGTATATTGCGCTGCAGTTTTGCCGCGCTGTTGTGTACTAAGCATTTTCGCTTTGATGACATCGGGCGATTCGCCATTAACTGATGCTTTTAATACATTTATTATACCGATAATGGTCTTTTCATTTTCAACTTTGTGTGATAATGGACCAAGTATCTTTGTCTTGATTACCTCTACCGCTAGCATCTCCTGATCTCCTTTTGTCAGATCTATTAGCCGGAGGGCCGCGAGGAATCTATTTAAGTTTAACTTTTTGCCGTCAAACTCAGGTATTGTGGACGAAATTTGTCGCACATATTCCCTTCATGTTGCGGCAGAGTCTGTCATTTTGGCTATTTCCTGTGTACTTGAAGTATTTGAATCTGAAAGTTCTTCTTCAAGTAATTCGGGTAATGTTATAACCGCTGGAATTGCAAGATCGTGGAGATCCTCTTCTTTTATTTCTATTTCCGATTCTCCTACACTTTCGATATCCTCACCGATCTCAGCCACTATAGGTGTGCTTAAAATCGTTGGGATTGTAATATTTAAGTTATGTCTGTACTTGACGTTTAACAAGTTCTCACGGAACGTGTTTAGAAATTTTACTGCTTGGGATAAATGAATTTTTATTAATCTTTTCCTTTCTCTGTGAATTAATTGGCGTGCTTGTGAGAGTGTCTTGTTGCACTTCTCTATTTGGTGTCATGCATTTATAAGACTTGTCGAAAGTTGTTTTAATTTCTTTAAGCTCGTTTTTTATTTCTTGCCAGTCCATTTAAAGAATAATATGGATTTATCTGTGCAATCGAACTTTATAAATTGTGGCCTCTCCTAAAAAGGTTCCTTCAATAATCTTTTTTTTTTTTTCTCATTCTAGTTTTCTGATATTAAAAATAAAAATTTTAGATCATTGTTTAGCTATTGAGCCTTTTCAATAGCTGTTGCGAATAATAAAAAACCGAAGAAAGTTTGTTTTTATTACGAGAGTTTTTATTTTGCGAATTGTTATTCTTTTACGATAGCGATAATTGAATGCGTAAGTTTGGTCTTTTCCGAAACACGAAGAATTGGCAATTGGCGGGCAGGCAGCCGAAATGAAGCGCCCAAGCTTAACGTAGGTAGCTAACAACAACAAACAAGGAATGAGCGCCGTACAGATAAATGCGTGCGAGAGCAGCGGTTTGCACTATGGGCATCGCAACTGCTACAACTGACTAATTTGGCTTATAATATTAAAGAATATGAGATATCATGCGGCTGCATGACCCAACATCCTCCCCCTATTGGAAGCTTGGCTTCCAAGAGAGTCCTCAAGGGGAAGCAGACACAGCTTGTTCACTGCCCGCCTTATTACTCCAGACGCGGTCCTCAAGCGACGCCGTCTCTGCCAGGAATCAACTGCATGACTCTCGCCAAAGGCCATCTCATTGGGGGTAGATTCTCGTCCTTAACAAGAATGACGTTGTCCACGGCTACGCCAGGCTTTGGGGTGCGCCACTCGGAACGCTGCTGGAGCAACGTCAAGTACTCTTCCTTCCATCGCGACCAAAATATTTGCTGAAGAAAGGAGATGCGCTGCCAAGAGTCAAGCCGATTATAGTTTAGGCCCGTTATATCTGGCTCGTCAAACGACGAAGGCGGACCACCATTGAGAAAATGCGCCGGAGTGAGGACATCCAGATCGGCAGGGTTCTCTGAAATGGGAACTAAAGGTCTGGAGTTAATAACTGCCGAGATGTGGCACACCAGCGTCCTCAGCTCGTCGAAGGTCAGAACCGCCGTACCCGCAGCGCGGTAGAAATGATGTTTGGCCGTTTTCACCGCTGCTTCCCAAAGTCCACCGAAACTGGACGACCGTGGAGGTCGAACGGAGCCTTGATGCTCGCTACTGAGAAATAGCCTTCGAAGTTCCAGAAGTTCATTTTGCAAGTATACGACTTGTGAAAGAAGGGTCCACAGAAGTCTATACCAGTAATCTCAACAGCGTGAGATCCTTCCAAGCGCTCCTTGGGAAGGTCCGCCATTATGGGCTCTATCAGCCGCGGCTTAATCCGAAAACATCTGATGCACCTGTTCACGGCCTTGGTAACCGTCTTTTTCCCCCAATAGGCCAATATTGGGATCGACTTGCACCCAGAAGAGCTAGAGGTCCGGCATGAAGATCGCTTTCATGGTAATGCTAAATAATTGTTTTGTCAGGACAAACAGCTGTTGGCCACTCTTTTTCAGGCTCCGTAAGATAGGCGGGTCCATGCGCCCAGAGTGACGATTCGCTATGCTCAGACGGCAGGGATCCTCTGGATAAGATGTCAGCCGGATTTAAAGCTGTTGGAACATAACGCCAAGCCGTGACATCTGTCAGCTCCTGAATGGCAGCAACCCTATTTGCCATAAATATGTTTTCCTTGCTGGCTGAAGAAGGAACGCGTGAAGCTATTAAGGCGCTACCGCAAGGGCGCGCGCAGCCTCCAGACACGACCCAGCCCAGACGAGTTTTTTGAAGCAGGGGCAGTCCTGGCAACAACTTTATCTGACATACGCACAGCAGCTCATAAAACAGGCTAGCTCCTATTAACAGGTCAACACGCTGAGCTTTATGAAATTCCGGGTCGGCGAGCTGCAGGTTTTCTGGAATCTTCCAGTCCCCAATGTACACATTAATCCTTGGCTGGCGATCCGTGATATTGGAGCGATAACTGCTATTATGCTCGTTGAGAAATCCGAAGTGACAGACCGAATCGAAATTCCTACGAGAATCCATCAGTCGCGAAATTGGAATCCCCGATTCCAGTGACGGAGCCGGACGACCTCGACCTCTTAAGTTGCAGTGATTTGCAAACCGAGAGGTGATCAAGTGCCGTTGAGAGCCAGAATCTAACAAGGCCCTGCAGGGAACGAACAGTCCCGACCGATTCTGCACTAGAACGGTTGCTAGCCACTGCTAGCAGCACAAGGTCACTACCGAGATCCTGGGCAGTTAGAACAGAAGAAGTCGAAAGCGGGGCAGAAGGCTCAGTGTGGGAGCTTGAAGACACCGGAACATGTGGCTGCGAGGAAGGCGGATCATCTAGATAGAGCAGCGTGCGGCAGCGGCTCGAGCTGCATTGCCGTAGCTGATGACCTGTCTTTAGGCAATTTAGGCAAAGTGCTAGTCTCTTTGCCTCGCGCAGCCGATCTACTGGCGCTAAGTCTCTAAATTGCGGGCAATAATATATGGCATGCTCTGCACTATGGCAAAGCATGCAACCGATCTCTGAACGATATCTGCCCACCTGAACGCCTGGCGCATAGGTTGCCATGGCGCAATCCACGGCCTCCAAAGTCCTACATCGCTGCTCCAGGAATGCAGCCATCGATTCCCACGACGGAATAAGGTTGGCAAAGACCGGATCCTTCAAGCGCTCCTCCCACTTAGCTTGGCTCGCCGCATCCAGCTTTTGCAGCAGCACTTGCACTATGATGCAGCCAGCGATTTGCTCAGTGGTGCCCAAACCCTTCAACGCACGAATGTGAGCGTTAAATTTGTCCGACAATTCCCGAAGCGATGCCACTGAACCATTCCGTACTACCCTTAAACCCAGAATCTCGTTGATGTGCGCCTGAAAAACGAGACGCCGATTATCAAACCTTTTTTGAAGCAACTCTAAAGCCGCTTCGTAATTGCTGTTTGAAATCTCCAATGATCGGATAGTTTCCAGCGCTGAATCCCTCAAACATGACCGCAGATGTTGAAATTTCTCAATGTTGGAGAGGTCCGGATGGCTGTCGATTATGCTCGTGAACACGGAGTAAAAATCCGACCAGTTTGCGTAGCCTCCGCCAAACGTTGGCAGCTGCACGGGCGGCAACGGCATCGGCCGCGGCTGCGTTTGAGGACCACTACACTGGTGGGGCACAACACCTTCCGCAAGCGTTGAGTGCGGCGCGAAATTACGTTTGGCTATTTCCGCGCGCACACTAGGCTTGAATTCAACGATGAATTCATCGAAAGACTCGCTCATTTTACTGCCAATTTCGTCGAAATCCAATTCCTCCAGTTCTGTATGCAGAACATTGAAGGCACTTTGCAGCTCATCAATCTGCTCCAGCCTCTCCGTAAGAGTGGATTCGTCGTATCCGCTAAGCGTCTCATTAGACAGCGACGTTTGCAGCTTCTGCAACCTGCTGAACAGCGCATTGGCTTTGCGCTTTAAAAAGGTCACCCTGTTTTTTTCACCTTCAGCGGGTATAGCAACAAATCGCCTTTAATTCGGTTCAGCGGGAAGATGAGCACAAAATAAATGCCGAAAATGCAAGCGGGGTCAATGCACGCAACGATATATGTAGCAATGTATGTATGTATATGTCGTGGCGAAAATAATGAGTATGCGTGCAGTCGCTGTTTACTTCTTCTCCATGTTCTCTTTGCTATTACGCGTGTTCCTATTTATTGTCAATGTGTGAGGATAAATAGATGAATTATCTATGAACGGGATTTTGCAAAAACGAGAGCGATAGAGCTGTTGCTGAACGTGGCCACTTGCGCTGCTTGGTTAGAAAGGGAAAACGATATAATGAAAAGGGAATGCCAAAAATTGAGAAGAGACAAAGCAGGCTGCACGA
The DNA here is from genome assembly GCF_004382195.2 of Drosophila sechellia. Taxonomy (NCBI): domain Eukaryota; kingdom Metazoa; phylum Arthropoda; class Insecta; order Diptera; family Drosophilidae; genus Drosophila; species Drosophila sechellia. The sequence goes on from NW_022611298.1 coordinate 5,891, forward strand.
AACTGGAGTGAGGGCATTAATCGTTGAGAAGCCAAAGTAGACGCAAGTGGACTCGTTGACTGCGCACAGCATAAAATTATACAGTGGAAAGAGATATAAGCGACGCCGATATGGACGGACGGACGGACGGCGAGGCCCCTGATATTCATAACCCGACATCAGAAGTGGGATCTGTGCCACACCCTGCATTTTCTGAGGATCAGTGGCATGCAATAGTCGAAATGCAAAATCGGAATTTGGCTGAACTTGTAAAAATCATGCAAGTGACGCCGGCACGTGAGCAGCAACCTAGTTATGATGTTAAGCTACCCAAATTTAACCCTGATGCTGCATGCGTAGAGGCAGCAAAGTGGTGTTCAACAACCTATATAATTCTAACTGAGCACCCCCTTAAAGGAAGTAAATTGATCATGGCACTAAGTAACTGCATGGAGGGAACTGCATCTCAGTGGCTAACACAAATTTCGTACCATGGTATGACTTGGCAAGAGTTCCAGGAATTATTTCTGCAGCGCTTTGAAACCGAAGAGACGCCGGCCGCTACGTTTTTAAATTTACTCAACAGCCGCCCGACTGCCGCCGAATGTTACGCGGTGTATGCGAGTCGGCTGGTGACGACGCTAACTACGAAGTGGCGAAATATGGAAATAGAAGAAATTGCCGTTACAACTGTTCTTGCGCATATGGCAAACATTGACAGTCGTTTGCAGCGCGTCCTCTTCACATCCAATGTGCGTACCAGAAGTAAGCTACAGGCGGAGTTAAAAGTGTTTACGTTCGACAAGAAGCGCCATGCTCGAGATGACAACCTTGGACCTGATCAGAAGAACCGTAAGGCATCGCCAGTTGTATGCCACTTCTGTTCAAAGCCGGGACATCGAATTGCTGAATGCCGAAGTAAAATGCGACAAGATAGAGAGGCGAAACCGCAGCGTGAAAAATCAAATGTTACGTGCTATCGGTGCGGCCAACCGGGACATTTCTCCAACCAGTGCCCGAAAAACGGAAGTGCAGCCAAACAAGATGTGACTCAACAGAAGACTGTTAACCAATGTTGTGTGACTGAGCCAAAGGGAAGCTTGCATCAACGAGGTGAGATCTATCCAATTTGTTTCGATTCCGGTGCAGAGTGCTCCCTTATTAAAGACGACATTAACAGTAAGTTATCTGGTAAACGTATAAACAATACTGTAATAATAAAAGGCATTGGTGGTGGCAGTGTGTGCAGTACATTGCAAATCCTGAGTGAAGTCACTATAAACGAAAATATTATGGAAATATTATTTCATGTAGTCCCGAACGAGCAAATGAGGAATGATATTCTGATAGGGCGAGAAATACTTAAACAAGGCTTTTATGTAATTTTGACATCCGATAATTTTAAAGTTGTAAAATCAAAAACTGTTAATAATTGTTCCGTTACTGAGCGATCGTTTACTTTGTCCGATATTGACACCGAATTAGTCGACAATGAGAAAGCTCAATTAATTGAGCTACTTGAAAAGCACTCAACTTCATTTACCAACGGGATACCTCATACTCGAGTAAATACAGGCGAAATGAAAATCCGTTTGATTGACCCAACTAAAACTGTTCAGCGCCGACCTTACAGACTTAGCCCCGAAGAGAGAGAAGTAGTGCGAATGCAGGTGAGCGAATTGATAAGATGTAATATTGTTCGCCCAAGTTGCTCTCCCTTTGCTAGCCCCATGTTGCTTCGTCAAAAAGAAGAACGGAACCGACCGTCTATGTGTTGATTTTAGAGATCTAAACTCGAACACGATTTCGGATAAATACCCCTTGCCGCTTATCAGCGATAAAATTGCTAGACTTCGCGGAGCAAATTATTTCACATGCCTGGATATGGCAAGTGGTTTCCACCAAATCCCGATTCACCCTGAATCCGTGGAATATACTGCATTTGTGACCCCAGACGGCCAATTTGAATTTCTTACAATGCCTTTTGGCCTCAAAAATGCGCCATCTGTTTTCCAGCGCGCAGTCATAAATGCACTTGGTGACCTTGCTAACTCTTTTGTAATCGTTTACATGGACGATATAATGGTAGTATCGCCAACCAAGGAATTGGCTTTGGAAAGGTTAAAAACTGTTTTGAATGTTCTTACAAAGGCTGGTTTTACCTTTAACCTTGCTAAATGCAGTTTTCTCAAAACAACGGTTCAGTATTTGGGCTATGAAGTGCGAGCGGGAGAAATTCGTCCGAATGTGCGAAAGATAGCTTCATTAAGCTCCTTGCCTCCTCCTCAAACTGTCTCCGGCGTTAGACAATTCATTGGCTTGGCCTCTTACTTTCGCAAATTCGTGCCTGGATTCTCCCAACTTATGAAACCATTGTATTCACTTTCGTCTGGTAGCGGCAAGATTACATGGAGCGCTGAGCTGGAAGAGATCAGACTTAAAGTTGTGACGATCCTCACAAATGAGCCTGTTCTGGTAATCTTCGACCCGCAATATCCTATTGAGTTGCACACTGATGCAAGTGCCTGTGGATATGGAGCGATACTTTTGCACCGTATAGAAAGTAAGCCCCATGTAATCGAATACTTCAGCAAAACAACTACCTCTGTTGAATCTAGATATCACTCCTACGAGCTGGAAACCTTGGCAGTGGTAAAAGCCGTTAAACATTTTCGCCATTACCTAATTGGCCGTGAGTTCGTTGTCTATACAGACTGCAATTCATTAAAAGCTTCTCGCACAAAAATAGATTTAACCCCCAGAGTTCACCGCTGGTGGGCATACTTACAATCGTTTAATTTCGAAATTCAGTATAGAGAGGGTAAGCGTATGGCTCATGTGGATTTCCTATCAAGAAATCCTTTATCACCCGAACACATTTTGTCAATAAACAAGATTCCCGAAAAACGAGTAAATCTGTCTGAAATTTCAAGTACTTGGCTTCTTGCTGAGCAACGGTTAGACCTTGAGATAATAGAAATTGTTAACAAATTGGAGTCAGATGAATTGGCCGAAAACTTGGCCAAAACGTATGATTTGCGAAAAGGTGTATTATATCGCAAGGTCCAAAGACGAGGTAGAACAAGTTATTTACCAGTTGTACCCAGAGCTTTCAAATGGTCCGTAATTAACCAGGTACACGAGTCGATAATGCATTTAGGGTGGCAAAAGACACTTGATAAAGTGTACCAGTATTATTGGTTCGCTAAAATGAACAAGTATGTTCGAAAATTTGTTTCAAACTGCATAACTTGTAGATCAGTGAAATCATCTTCCGGGAAGGTTCAGGCGGAACTTCATTCCATTCCGAATACAAGTATACCGTGGCACACCATCCACATTGATATAACGGGGAAATTAAGTGGCAAGAGCGATTTGAAGGAGTATGTCATTGTTCAGATCGATGCCTATACAAAGTTTGTTTATCTATATCACACCTTAAAGATAGATGCCGAAAGATGTGTTAATGCTATGAAATCTTCCATATCCTTATTTGGAGTACCAAATCGCATCATCGCCGACCAGGGCAGATGTTTTACTAGCTCTAAGTTTTCAGAGTTTTGTGTATCGCAGAAAGTTGAACTTCACTTGATTGCTACGGGAATGAGCCGTGCAGATGGGCAAGTGGAACGGGTGATGGAAACACTGAAAAATTTGTTGTCAGTGGTAGAATCAAGTCAACGATCGTGGCAGGACGCACTTGGCGAAGTCCAACTTGCACTGAATTGTACAATTTCTCGTGCCACTGAGGCAAGTCCGTTAGAAATGTTAATTGGTAAACAGGCTCGACCCCTAGGATTAGTTCCCCCATGTGAGACCGAATGTGAAATAGATTTGGCAACTGTTAGAGCTCATGCGACAGAAAATATGAATTCCTTAGCGTCTTACGACAAATCCCGATTTGATAGCAGTAGGGCAGCCGTTGACAAACACCACGTAGGTGACTATGTGCTATTGAGGAATGAAGAAAGACACCAAACTAAGTTAGATCCGAAATTCAGAGGACCGTTTTTGGTGACTGAAGTATTAGAGGGTGACAGGTATACACTAAAGTCGTTGACGAGTAACCGATCGTTCAAGTATTGCCATGAAGATATACGTAAAATGCCGGATGCAGAAATCCCGAATGAGTTAAACGAGAATGTAGAGAATGTAAAAGAAAAGCCCGCCAATGAGTTCTTTTGTGAACGAGAGATATCCGTCTAGGTGAGACGATGAATTGTGAGTTATCCGTCTAGGTGAGACGATGAATTGTGAGTTATCCGTCTAGGTGAGACGATGAATTGTGAGTTATCCGTCTAGGTGAGACGATGAATTGTGAGTTATCCGTCTAGGTGAGACGATGAATTGTGAGTTATCCGTCTAGGTGAGACGATGAATTGTGAGTTATCCGTCAGGTGAGACGATGAATTGTGAGTTATCCGTCAGGTGAGACGATGAATTGCGAGTTATCCGTCCAGGAGAGACGATGAGTTTGGATTGAATTAATAATTAAGTGTGTGTGAACTGGCGGAAGATCGATTTATAGAAATCGATAAATGATAATGTTAAGATAAGTTGTAAGCTGATTTATTACTGATCAATGGAACTGAATATGAAAACAGAATAAGTTATCCCAGCAACAATGAAATAAAAGCTGTTTTGTTTCTTTACAGAATCAAGATTTAAGAAATACACCTAAGAAAGTCAAACTAATGAAATTAAATGTTATTGAATTGTGATGAAAGTATGTGATCTTGATATCTTGGTATCTCGGTATCAAAAGCTTACACGAGGACGTGTAAATGTCAGAATGGCCGTGTCGTGGCGAAAATAATGAGTATGCGTGTAGTCGCTGTTTACTTCTTCTCCATGTTCTCTTTGCTATTACGCGTGTTCCTATTTATTGTCAATGTGTGAGGATAAATAGATGAATTATCTATGAACGGGATTTTGCAAAAACGAGAGCGATAAAGCTGTTGCTGAACGTGGCCACTTGCGCTGCTTGGTTAGAAAGGGAAAACGATATAATGAAAAGGGAATGCCAAAAATTGAGAAGAGACAAAGCAGGCTGCACGAAACTGGAGTGAGGGCATTAATCGTTGAGAAGCCAAAGTAGACGCAAGTGGACTCGTTGACTGCGCACAGCATAAAATTATACAGTGGAAAGTGATATAAGCGACGCCGATATGGACGGACGGACGGACGGCGAGGCTCCTGATATTCATAACCCGACATATACATGTAATGCTAGCTCGCTTAAACACAGCCACTATCACCGAAATCACCACTCACTTGTCCAAACGATTGCGATTTAATGTATTGATATTTATTTATAACCGGGATAAGTGATTAATTAATGCATGCAAATTAACACGATCACGTCGGGGTCACCAAATGTTTAGCTATTGAGCCTTTTCAATAGCTGTTGCGAATAATAAAAAACCGAAGAAAGTTTGTTTTTATTACGAGAGTTTTTATTTTGCGAATTTTTATTCTTTTACGATAGCGATAATTGAATGCGTAAGTTTGGTCTTTTTCGAAACACGAAGAATTGGCAACTGGCGGGCAGACAGCCGAAATGCAGCGCCCAAGCTTAACGTAGGTAGCTAACAACAACAAACAAGGAATGAGCGCCGTACAGATAAATGCGTGCGAGAGCAGCGGTTTGCACTATGGGCATCGCAACTGCTACAACTGACTAATTTGGCTTATAATATTAAAGAATATGAGATATCATGCGGCTGCATGACCCAACAATCATCTTAATTCAAAATACATTTTGGGTGTGTTTTTTTTTTATATGTTTATATATATTAAAGTAAATTAATTAGATGAATATTAGAGTATTTCTTTATGCATTCATCTTTTTTTTTTTAATTTTATCCAAATTATTCTCTGCTCTGCTTATATAACGCTTCTTTATTATCGTGTTATTCTTAATATAAACTGAGCGACTGTTACGATCGTCAAGATCAAAAGGAGTAACCACAGTGACTGAATGTCTTCTGTATGGTCGACTATTTTTAAGTTATTGACCACGTTGGCCGTATTATCTTTTGTCTGACTATCGTCAGATCCAAACCAACCCATTTTTGTATATTTTTTTATTTTTTTTTTTTGGGTTTTGGTTTCTTTTATTTTAAAAATATGTTTTTTTTATTTTTTTTTTTAAATATTGTTAGATTTTCCTGCCCAATTGGTGTATGGCTTTACGGGCCATTCTTCTCATCGGGCAGAAAAAGTTCCGCTCAATGTTACAATATTTTGTGTAATATTAATATGCAGCGCAGTGCATCGAGGGTGGTGTGCCACGCAGGGCAACAAAAAAAATATTTTATTTTTCAGCTCCTACTTGTTTCACTCTGACCCTCCTTGCGTCAGCTGGACGTCGGGGTTGGCACGCTGACACTCCCTCGATGACGTAGTGAGCGGTCTGTTCACCACGTTGATGATGATGTCCTCATTTAGGGGTTATGTGCTGGGGCTGCAATGTCTGCACGTATGTTCACAATGTGGTGTGAACAGTGGTCCCTCGCAGTCGTTCGGGCAGCTTTTCTTAAAAGCAGGCAGGCTTTTCGGATTGGGAGTTGGAGTTTTGTTAATTGTTAACGATTTTATTTGTTTTTCTGAGTGAGCGAGTGTGGTGGGGATTTTTTTCTTAAGATATTCGACACAGTGGTCTAGCTCAGCTTGTAGTTTTTGAGCTTTCGACCATTGGGGCGGTGGAGTGTTCGTATATAATAGCCACTTTATGTGCGCTATTCTCTTTTTTGCTTTATTTCGAACTCCCCCCCTGTTTTTACCCATCACACTAACACTCTACTCACTCAGATCGCTGTTTCTCCACAATTGCCGCCGTCTTGGTGGCTAAGCATCGAATGCCGGGCATGCTGATCCTCTCACGTTCAGTGCTTGTTGATGGAAGTTGAAAATTATCACAAGCGGTTTCCTTTAGCTTCTGCTACAACTTATAACGGTCCTGTCACAGTCGCCATGTAGTTAATTAAGTTTCATAACGCAATCGGTCATTTTATCTTTATTTGGTTTTTATTCAGCATGTGTACATTCCTGATATATTCCTGATTTATAACTGAACTTAGTGTGGTCTACAGTCAGATCGCTCGTGACAGCCAAGTGCTGACACTAGCAAATTCTCCAATATGTATGTATGAAGTTCATACTCGATAACCAATGGGAGTCGAGTGCGACTCCTAAAAGCGCACATACTGAATTCGCATATTTAGGATTAGCGTAGACGTAAGGATCTAGGGTGGTCCTAAGTTTACTTATTCATATTATAATTATTATTAATATAATTATCATTATTATTATTACTATTGTTTTTTTTATATTGTCGTATATACTACACTGTATATAATCACTTGATTTAGTGAATTAAATAGTTAATAACATAAAATATATAAATAAATCGAAAGCGAAAGAGAAGCTATTGGCAATGTTAAATTGCTATACTATAATATTTTCTGTGTGGAATAATAAATAATAATAAAGTAAAACTAAAAAACAAATAGGCAACGTACAAATCGATCGTTCCAAAATGAGCCAACGCGAATTGAGCGCTCAGCGGCAAAAAGAGCAAGACGAGCGCCGACTCTCTTTGCACCGGAACAGTGCATACTTCACCGTCGTGTCTGAAGCCCGCGGAGTGCCAAATCATCCATCCGGTCATTGACCTAGCACCCGCAGAATGCAAACGATCGCGGTCTTGCTCACCAATGCTTATGACTGCACACAATGAACCCGAGCGCACTGAGAGCGTATTTCTCAAGCTCCCCCCAATTCCAAACGGTGTCAAGTTCTTTAGCTACCAGTACAGCAATCACGATATCTACTACAACTGCACCTTTAGCAAAAACAACTGCAACTCAACTCTATGCTCAAACCCGACAGCGGTGTACAATTCCGCTGTACTAACAACAACACTATTGGATGACTGCGAAGTGCAGGAGCAGGGGCAGAAGAAGATAAAGCCGCCACCAATATATATACATGAGAAAACATCAAGTGCGCTGGTTAACAAACTAGCTGCAATTATCGGAGAAAACAAGTTCCATGTTATACCTCTTACTAAGGGTAAGAAACAAGAAACGAAAGTGCAGACTCAGGATGAGTCTAGCCACCGATCAGTGACCAAGTACCTGAACTCAGCTGGAAAGAGTTACTATACCTACCAGATGAAAAGTGCCAAAGTATTGCAAGTTGTCATTAAAGGAATAGGGTCATCAGTGACAGTATCCGTTATTATCGCGGCACTAAAGGAGAAGAACTTCAACGCCAAAACGGTGATCAACATTCTCAAAAGGAACAAAGAGCCGCAGTCGAACTGGAGCCATCGAGCCAGAAAAACAACAAAAATGAAGTACGTCCCATATATAAGCTACGGTATTTACTGCACCAGGGTAAAACCATAGAAGAGCCACACAAGCGCGGGCAACCTGTGCAGTGCACCAACAGCCAAGAATATGGCCACACCAAAGCGTACTGCACCCTAAAATCCGTCTGCGTCGTTTGCAGCGATGTCCACAGTACTGTAAACTGACCTAAGAATAAAAACGACAGTTCAATTAAGTTATGCAGCAACTGAGGCGAAAAACACACAGCCAACTGGTGAGGATGCATTGTTTACAAGGAACTCAAGAATCGCCTAAACAAGCGAGTGGATTTATGCTCTCGATGCAGCAAAGCATGAAAGACTTCATGACATTCTTGCAAGAAACTATGCAAGAGCTTATGAGGAACTAAAACATCCTTATTCAAATGCTTGTTTCTTCTAAAACATTATAATGACTCCCTTAATAATAGCTACCTGGAACGCTAATGGCGTTTCGCAACACAAGCTAGAACTTCCTCAGTTCTTAGCCGACAGAAACATTGACGTTATGCTACTCTCAGAGACTCACCTTACCGAAAAGTACAACTTCCAAGTACCAGGATATAAATTTTACTTTACGAATCACCTGGATGGCAAGGCCCATGGAGTTACTGGCATACTAATACGATTGCGAATTAAGCACCACTTTCATGGTAATTGGCAAGAAGACTGCTTACAGTGTACCTCTATAAACCTCCAATGCCATAACATAGCTCTCACTCTGGCTGCTGACTTTTGCCCAACTCGATTCACAATCTCTGAGGAAAAATTCACAACACTTTTTGACTCGTTTGGTGAAAGGTTTGTAGCAGCTGGCGATTGGAATGCCAAGCACATGTACTGGGAATCGGATAGCGAACCCTAAAGGAAAACAGCTGTACAACGCAATCATCAAACCGCAACACAAACTTAACTGTGTTTCCCCGGGAGCGCCTACATATTTGGCAAGCAATGATTACAGCACTTCCAGAATTCTCATCTGATCACTGTCCGGTGCTCTTTCATCTTCTGTACCAGCTACAACACATCGAGCAACAGCACGAATCATTTCATAAGATGATATTTAGTTAGTTTAGAATAAGATTTGAAAAACTTATTGTAAGTCTCTTAGGTAAAAGGGAAGATTATATCTATATAGTTCCCTTAGGGAACTATATCCTACCAAAAATAATACTTCAATATTTGACGCAATACAAACTATATAACCAAGATAAATTGACGTTTGTCTTTAACGGACGCGAGCTTCTGGGGGATACACTTACATACGTATCTGTACATATCATGGAAGCGTTTACAGATCTATTGAGTAGCTTGGCAGAATTGCTTTGCGGGAAATATACTCCACGTAACACTTGGGTGATCCCCTAAGAACTCAGGAATAAAGCCAATTCATGGCTTTTAACTTGAGTGCCATTGTCGGTTACTAATCGTTCCGGCACTCCTAGCAGGAGATAATATCCTATCTTAGACACCTTAGTACACCTTCGGTGTACATTTCTTTACTGCCTCGAGAAAGGTAAATTTCGAAAAAAGGTGTAAGATTATGAAGATTCCAATTCCCCACTATACTTTGCGATCCTTTTCTGTGTTCTATAGAAACCTGATGGCCCATCGCGCTAGACGCCCACTGTGATCCCTTTGGTTAATTAACCACTTAAGTCTGGTGTGCTCTGTGATTATTTTAAACAGATGCCCATAAGTAATTTCTTCATTGCCAGTACCACTGCAAAACATTCCAACTCGGTCACGAAGTAGTTTCACTGTGGTTGGTTAAGTAATTATCACATATATGTTATCGGCAGCTTATTTCCCTTCATTTCTAGGTGTGCTAATACTGCACCGATACGATTCTCTGGGTTGACTTTAAGAGTACCTTTGCCCACGATATGACCGAGGTATTACACCATTTTCAATCCAAACTGTCTTTTTCGAGTATTTAATCGTTAATCAAGGCAAATCTGCCGAAATGCATACTTAAGATCGATTTTAGAGATACAACGTACTGGAGTCAATAAATCCAAACTGGCTTTTTCGAATATTAAATCGTTAATCAAGGCAAATCTGCCAAAATGCATCCTTAAGATCGATTTTAGAGATACAACGTAGTCCCTCTAAACTTGGAATTGGGTACGTATCCTTCTTCGTTACCTCATTCACTTTTCGCGAGTCTAGACAGAAGCGGTCTTTTCCTGGTTTTACTATTAGAATGACCCGTGAGGACCATGCTGAGCTTGGAGCTTCTTCTATTATCCCTAGACTAAATATTCGATCGACCTCCGCACATAACCGCTTCTCTTTGGCTGGCGTTGCTGGATGGACCCTTTGTTTAACAGGTTTCGCTTCTCCGGTATTAACGTAGTCTTTCCCAGACCATTTCGCTCAACCGGTGAAAATAAACAGTAACCTCTTGTAATTCTCGTTGTTATGCAGGCGTAAGCTAATATTGGTTCAGGTCCTTAAATTCCACTCCGATCTCGTTGACCTGAAAGCTTAAAGATATTTTGATTGTCTTCCAAAAATCAATTCCGCAATTACATCTTGAGTAATAGTTTCCACAATAGGAAATTGAAACTTGTCTTTAAGTGAGTTATATTCGATATAATGCCCGACATTTCCTGCTTTCTACCATCTGCCGTTTTAACATTCGCATTGGACTTGGTGAATGTTAACGATTTCCGACGTCGACTTACAATTCGATCTTGGTTGTCCACTTGATCAGTTAGCGTCAGCCAGGGAGAGGGCAGATAGTAGAATTATAATTTTAAAAATGTGGGAAAGTTGTGTTCGACTACCCCGCTGATCAAGCGTGGCAAGCTGAGGGTAGGATGGTCCCAATGCCTGATCAAGGAGCTGGAGCCACTCCAAAGATGCTTCAGATGTCTGGAAGAAGGCCACATAGGGGCCCACTGCAGAAGCACCGTTCACAGAAGCCAGTGCTGCTACATCTTGAGTAATAGTTTCCACAATAGGAAATTGAAACTTGTCTTTAGGTGAGTTATATTTTCGATATAATGCCCGACATTTCCTGCTTTCTACCATCTGCCGTTTTAACATTCGCATTGGACTTGGTGAATGTTAACGATTTCCGACGTCGACTTAAAATTCGATCTTGGTTGTCCACTTGATCAGTTACCGTCAGCCAGGGAAAGGGCAGATAGTAGAATTATAATTTTAAAAATGTGGGAAAGTTGTATTCGACTACCCCGAGCGGATACAGGTTTACTAAAAGAATAAGAACAGTACACAATGTAAATAAACAACGGGAAGTTACGTGAAATTTCTTGAACATTCTTTTTAGGTCTGGCGACCCTTGGTGGGTAACGTGCCAATAGAATTCCTCGTGCTACGTAAAGAAGACAAATGTGCAAGAGATCTTAGCTCGAAATTCCATTTTCTCATGACCCCATTTACTAGGTCGGAATCCGAAAAAACTGATGTAAATGCCATCGCAAATGTTTCCGTGAATTTAAGATGACAATTTACAATGAGACTTGAAATATTGTCGGGGCATCTGTGGATCCGAAATGACGTTATTCCACTGGCACCTCTTCCACTCTAGCAGACGGACCTCGCGACGGGAAGTTTAGGTTTCTTAGGGCCACCGAAATTTGTTCGGTAATTGACGCTGAGATCGTATATTAAAAATAAGTTAACGATTCGCTAATAAGGTTGTGAAGTCGTTGTTCAGATACAATTGGATTGTTGTTCGACACACTTTCTTTGGACGCACATGGCAATCGAGAGACTGCGGCGGCCTGGGTTCGCTGGGTTGCGTTTGACGGATTTCTCTTTAAACTGTGTGTTGGTGTTCTGATCTAGCATTGGAGGTCGACATCTAGCATTGGAATAGCTGTGTCTGTGTCGGCAGGTGGTTTCAATGATAGGAACTTTGCTAGCTATGGTGCATTCAGGATCGCTAACAGCAAGGTTGTCGTGGCCTCCTGTAATAGGCATAATGGTACAACAAAAATCTTCTTGAAATTACAAAACTATAAATGCGTGGTAAAGGTTTGGCGTGGATTGGATCCGGTTTTCAATAATTTCAAGCAAGCCGAGACTATCATTCTTTCAAAAAAATTTTCACAAAAACAACCAGAGAAAATGCTATATTCGAGTTCCCCGACTATTAAATACCCGTTACTCGGATGGTGTGAATGCGAACTCGAAATTTCATCATTTTTCTTTGATATCGATAGATATTGGGGATTAAAATGAGAAACAATTTTAAAATTGTTAAAAGGAGTGGGCGTGACCGGATTGGCGGCTTTAGAGCGTTAGAGAGTCAACAATTTTTTTGGCAAATCGAGAGAAATTTACACGACTAATAAAATTATTTAAAACCTTCCAAAAAAATGTTTAAAATGTTTTATAAATCGTTATAAATTTAAAAAAATAATATAATTATAAAAGAATTTCAAAAATTTGTGGGCCTGGCAGTTTTGTGCTCTTTTAAGGCGTTCTAGTGGACGTGGGAATGCGGGTCAATAAAATTGCGTTGCGTCTTTGTCTCTAGAATCTGTATGCTTCTAGCTTTTATAGTTCCTGGGATCTCGATTTCATACGGACTTTTACTCTACTAGTAACGGGTATAAAGAACAATGATTAGTTGAAACTGTTTTTACACTGAACGCATAGACCTAAGATTATTTTTGTCTACAGAACGGAAGGCTACTTTGGAAATCGGCTGCTTAAGGATACCGCTGGCAGTAAGCGAAAGTTGTCATCAGAGCCAGGATAGTCCGTTTGAAAGCGTCCTATTCTCCACCCGTACGTTAGCACCTTGTCTTCCTTGACGATGACGATATTGCCTTCGGCTAGGTTCGGGGTTGGAATTATCCACTTCCTCCTCTTTTGAAACTTTTTCAGGTACTCAGCTTTCCATCTTGATGCGAAAATCTGGCTAATTGCTTTTAGTCGCTGACACCGGTTCAGGATAGAACTGGCTTCGCCGGTGATGGGACTTTCGGCGGGGACGAGTAGAGAAAGCACCCCGGTCTAGAGCTAGGATATCAGTTTGATCCTCTGATATCGCGAAAATTGGTCTGGAGTTGAGACATGTCTCTATACGACACAGTAGAGTGGATAACTCTTCAACTCAACAAGAGAGAATTTTATATTCAAGATCTCCGACTATCAGATTCCCGTTACTCAGCTAGTGTGAATGCGAACGACAAATTTCTTCTTTTTTCTGGGATATCGAAAGATATTGTGGAATAAAATGAGAAAAAATTTTAAAATTGTTTCAATGTGTAGGCGTGACCGGTTCTGATGCTTTAGGGAGTTAGAAAAAATGTGTTCGTGGCAGTTTGGCGCCATTTTAAAACTGTTTTGTCGGTTTTAGGGCTTTAGAGTTGGCTTGACAAAGAGTTTTTTTGCATATGGGCAAAAATTTACAAGACTGAAAAAACTATACAAAAATGTCGATAAGATTTTAAAAATGTGTACTTGGCAGTATTTGACGTCTTTAGGGCATTAGGTGGGAGTGTCAAAATTGTTTCAAATCTATAGAAATTTACCAGACTAACAAAATGTGATAAAATATCAAGACTTTTATCATAGGTGTGAACGTGTCAGTTTTGTGCGGTTTATGGGCGTCAGAGTGGCCGTGGCAACATGGTTCAACAAACTTGCGCTGACTCTTTGCCTCCAGAATCTGTATGCTGAATCTCACCCTTCTAGTTCCTGAGATCTCGATGTTCATACGGACAGACGGACATGGCTAGATCGACTCGGCTATTGATCCTGATAAAGAATATATACACTTTATATAGTCTTAAAGTCTTCCTTCTGCCTGTTACATACTTTTCAACCTCCGGTGTGGGCTTTTTCCGCGCCCACAAAGGTCTTTTCGTTGTCGGAATAGACATGGCTAGATCGACTCAGCTATTGATCCTGATCAAGAATATATATATGTCGGCGCATACTTTTGTAAGCTGGTGGATGTATTAGAATATTTCACAAGAATGATAATTCTATCAGTTCGGAGAAATCATTGGTATGTCATCATATTGTATTGTGTGCTAGAATTGTCCAGAAGTAAAGTAATTTCATCATTTCGGGGAATTTCATCATATTACATTATTGCATACTGCGTTGCTATTGGTCGGCTGTATGTTTGTAGCTTTGGCATCTCCCGTTACAGCGCGCGGCGGCAGCCGAGTGTGGTTCGAAGGATAGCTCGGAGAAGATGTGAGTGACACAAATTAATTGTGTGTAGATCTTCGGTGCGTTCGAAACTCGCTGCGCGAAATGGAGAATAATAATTGTGCTCCGACATCAGAAGTGGGATCTGGCTCGCTGCCTAACACCATAGATGGGCCGTGGCGCGTTTTAATGGAAATGCAAAATAAAAACTTGATCGAACTCGTCAAAGCAATACAATCAACGGCATCCGAAACAACAAACAAAAATACTGTGGTGTTACCAAAATTCAACGTGGACCTTGATGGCGCAGACGCAACGGCGTGGTGCTCTACGGCAAATATTATTTTAGCCGAATCAACTATAAAAGGCAGCGCATTAGTTATGGCTTTAAGTGCAGCGATGGAAGGAAGCGCGTCGCAGTGGTTTGCTCAAATATGCTATCCGTAAATAACTTGGGCCGAGTTTAAGGAACTTTTCGTGCAACGTTTTGCTAGTGTGGAAACTCCAGCGGCTATGTTTTTAGCAATGCTAGCAGGTTGTCCAACTGACGGCGAATGTCTCTCCAACTATGCTAGTCGCATGATGACGTCGCTTATTACGAAGTGGCGTGAGATGGATGTGGAGGAAATAGCTGTTTCTGTAACGCTTGCTAAGTTGGCTCATGTAGATAGCAGGCTGCAAAGATTAACATTTACTTCAAATGTGCGCACGAGAAGTGATTTACAAACTGAGCTTAAAGCATTTACGTTTAATAAACGAAAGAAAACTCCGCAAGAAGAAATGCCTCCAGCTGACATAAAGCGCCAGCGACTTTCAACAATGAGTTGCCATTTCTGTGGAAAACTCGGTCACAAGATGATCGAATGTAGAGCTAAACAGCAGCAGCAATTTTCGTCTAATGCCAAGGACAGGAACCCTTTTGGTCACCGTCAACAATCGGATGTGACTTGTTTTAATTGCGCGAGCGCGAGCGCGGTCATATTTGAACACACAGCAGCAAGCCCAAAAAGGATAAAGGCACGCATCAAGTGAAAAGGTTGGAACTAAGCGAGGTTGTCGAACCCAAGGGAGAGATGATTCATCAAGGCGAGACATTTTCAACAACGTTTGACTCTGGAGCGGAATGTTCTTTAATTAAACAAAAGCTAAGTAGCAATGTAGTATGTGCATATATCGAGGGTACACTGTACCTATAAATACACAGCAACACTTAGTTGCATTGCATAAATAAATAACCCAAGTGAGCGTGATATAAGATCACCCATTTATGCATCAAGCTAAGTCAGCATTCCCACGCTGGCCGCTGGCCATATATGCGCATAAGCTCTCTCTCTCATATATAACATATATATACGCTGCTCTTCTGCCGCTGTCGACGGCGGCGCAGTCGACAGCTTTCTTATGTATTTAGGCTAAGATCAATTTTGATGAACAATAAAGTTTGAGTTTCGAAGAACAATCTAAAAATGACTGACGTGCTTGCCTGGCGTTGATCGATGTATTACATGGCGGCCGTGAGGCAGGAGCCTGCGACCTGAGGACTACTGAGGAAATGCTTCTAAGACGGCCGATTGGATTTAAGAATTCGAAACAACGACAACAAGTGTGAGAGGTAGGCCGCCCCTTACACCAGCGCGGGAGACCTAGAGACGGGACACTGATGGGAAAAAGGAAAAAAATACTGAGTGAGTAGAGTGTGGTAATGGGCAAACGCGGATGTCAGAAAAACAAAATAAATAAAGGTATAGCACATATTAAGTGGCTATCATATACAAATAAAAGACCGCCCCATGGGCCACGGCACAGAAATTACCTGCCGAATTAGACTTTCTGAAAGAAAACCGCCAGCAAAGAAAGCCGAATACCACAACTCACTCAGCAAAAATAGAAATAACCAATGAAGAAATAATCGAAAATTCACCATCTCCCAAGCCGAAAAGACCCGACGTCTGCCGCAACAGCAATTAGCACGGCATCCTGCGAGGATAAGAAAAATATAAAGGATTCCACCGGCGCGCCGCACACGACAACAGCGAATGTTGAACACCCTGCTCCTGTCGAGCAAAGGGATCTGCCAAGTCTCAAAGAGGCAATAGAGGCAGATCCGTCCGCGGGACCAAAGCCCTTGACCATACAGGAGTAAAAGGCACGGACTGCAGCGAGGGAGCAGCCACCTAAAAAGAAGAGGGGTGGCCGCCGGATTAAGTTGCTCAGCGCCCGGAGGCTCAACATCGAACTACTGAAGACGGCAACTAATGAGGAAGACCGGCAGCGCTACAAAGAGCGCCTTGCAGCCATCAATAAACAACTTCGTGGTGCGAAGTAAAGCGGCGGGCTGCTTATACGCCATAGCCTCAACCGGCAAAATATTCTATTAATGTTGTAGATGCGGTTTCCGCTGCAACAAAATTACTAACTTATCAGGGACCCATTTCATAACTAACACATTATACTCAGTCTTAAACTTAAAATAAGTAATAATATTGTAAAATTGCAAATTGCAACCGATGTAAACTGAGTATAATGAATTCATCCATCAAGAAAAAATATGTTTAATAACAGTTTAGACCTATTAAAATTTCGAACTATATTTATATCTGATCGAGATAACAATAATTGACCAATTCTCAAAGTTAAAATTCTATTTGTACTTTTGATATACATATAAAGACTAATTTTCCCCATATCAAAATGGGACATAAACAGTCGAAAGCGGACGACAACACCGCAAATGTTGTCAATACAATAGAAGTCGTGGATACAACCCCACAGTTAAACTCAATGTACTTACTACTTTTGATTTTAGTTATCCTATCAGCCTTTAACCTGGCCTTAAAACTTTATCAGCTTCACAAAAGATCGTTGAAAAAGACTTACATGAGTCGAGCCAATGACTTAGACAAAATCTAATAGAAACTACACCAAAAGGGTACCAGTGCGATTACATCGCTAAAATGTACATACATGGAATGGCTAAACTTAACCATATCCATAAACAATATTAGAGATGCTTTTGATAAATCCTATAAATGTATTAATAAAACCGCGCTGATAAAAACTCAGACGCTTATTTTTCACATAAAGGTATTGATAACACAATACAACAAATTACAAAACCTGATAATAACAAACAAAAGCAAACTCACTGAAGAACATAAAGTCCAATGCTTCAAAGTTCTCAGTTCATTTGGTAAAAGTCTACATAATACCAGTGTTAGACACAGTATTATAATAGAAGTCCCAACAGAACTAACCAAAATAGCAGAATTCGACGAAAGCCAGTTAAGAGACTTGGACGAGTCGCAGCCGCTAGAAGATTTAGATATCGAAAGCGATATCGAATCAATAGAAGAATTAAAATTTAATACCGTACAACCAAATACAGGAAACATGGCCAACGAATTGGAAGCTCAGAGCATACGTTAAACAGGTATCTGCCACAGTACCTGAATTCGATGGTAAGAAACTCCATTTAAACAGGTTTGTGACAGCACTAAAGTTGACGGATCTAACTAAAGGAGATCAAGAAACTTTAGCAGTAGAGGTCATAAAGACCAAAATTATTGGCCCATTAAACTATAAAGTAGAACATGCGACAACGATACAGGCAATAATTACCATATTGCAGGCAAACGTAAAAGGCGAATCGCCTGACGTTATAAAGGCCAAATTAATAAATGCCCAACAAAGAGGCAAGACCGCGTCTCAGTACGTTACAGAAATAGACGGTATGCGTAAGCAGCTCGAGGCAGCTTACATAGACGGTGGATTAGACGCCGATAATGCTGACAAATTCGCGACTAAAGAGTCGATATCAGCAATGACCAAAAACTGTGCCAACGAGGCACTTAAAATGATCTTAACTGCAGGTACATTTAGTACATTCAACGACGCAATGGAAAAATACATACATTGCAGTACAGAAATAACCGGCAATTCGAACACAGTCTTATTCTATAATGGGAATAATAGACGTGGCAATTATAATGCCTACTATCGCGGTAGAGGCAGAAATAATTATAACCGGAATTATAACCAGAATTATAACCAGAGTTATAACCAAGGTTATAATAATAACAACAGAGGTCGCGGAGGCTACCGCGGCCACGGTAATAACAGAGACGGAGGTAACCGAAGGGGTAACCAAAGTCAGAATAATAATAACAACCGAAATGTGCGTAGCGTACAATCGGAAAACAGCCAGACCCCCTTAAGAGATCAACAGTAAAAGTGTTTAAAGTAAACCTAAATCTGAGTATTTTCATTAAGACAAACAACCAGGAAACAAACACAGTTCTTACATTACTAATAGACACAGGGGCAGAAATTTCGTTGCTAAAAGCCAAAGCAAAGGAATATAATAATATAAATTTCAGTAATATATCAAATATTACAGGTATTGGGCAAGGAACCATACAGTCTATAGGAACAGTAGATCTTGACATACGCATTCAGGATGTTCTGGTGCCACATGAATTTCACGTAGTACCTGAGAATTTTCCGATACCATGCGATGGCATAATCGGTATAGATTTTATCAAGAAATACAATTGCGTATTAGAGTTTCAAAATAACAAAGACTCGTTCACAATAAGACCCAATAACTTCAGTAGACAGATTAGTGTACCAATTAAACATAACTTAGACTCCAACACACTCTTATTGCCAGCTAGATGTGAAGTAATCAGACAAGTCAAATTACTCACTAACGAAAAAACGGTGGTAGTACCAAATCAGGAGCTGCAACCGGGTATAATAGTAGCAAGCACCATTGCCGATATCAAAAACGCATTGATTCGCATTATAAATACAAATAATAAAGACGCCATAATAGATGGCGCGAAGATCAAATGCGAATCAATGAAAGACTATGACATTTTTACAACACCAGTAGAAAAGGAAAATAGAACTGAAGAAATTTTAAAACAATTAAGATTCCCTAAACAATTCAATAATGTACTAACTAAGTTATGCACCGAGTTTAGCGATATTTTTGGTCTAGAAACAGAACCAATATCGGCTAACAATTTCTACAAACAAAAACTCAGATTAGGGGAAAAAACACCGGTCTATATAAAAAACTATCGCATGGCAGATAGCCAAAAACCAGAAATCGCCAGACAGGTAAAAAAATTAATAGATGATGGAATAGTTGAACCATCAAGGTCTGAATATAATAGTCCATTACTTTTGGTTCCAAAGAAACCACTTCCGAATTCGACGGAAAAAAGATGGCGATTAGCAGTTGACTATCGTCAAATAAATAAGAAACTATTATCAGACAAATTTCCACTTCCAAGAATAGAAGATATTCTTGATCAATTAGGAAGAGCAAAGTATTTTTCATGTCTCGACCTAATGTCTGGATTCCACCAGATAGAACTAGAAAAAAGGTATAGAGATATAACGTCATTTTCAACAGCCAATGGCTCATATCGCTTCACGCGACTACCATACGGACTGAAAGTAGCACCAAACTCCTTCCAACGTATGATGACACTTGCATTTTCTGGTCTTGAACCATCGCAAGCATTTCTATATATGGATGACTTAGTAGTAATAGGTTGTTCAGAAAAACATATGCTCAAAAATTTGACTAACGTATTCGAGCTATGTAGACGACATAATTTGAAACTACATCCAGGGAAATGTTCCTTCTTTATGAAAGAAGTAACATATTTGGGTCACAAATGTACCGATAAAGGTATACTCCCAGATGACACCAAATATGAAGTTATAGAAAAATATCCTATACCAACAGATGCCGACAGTGCTAGGCGTTTCGTAGCCTTCTGTAATTATTACAGACGTTTCATTAAAAATTTTTCTGATCATTCACGCCACTTAACGAGGCTTTGTAAAAAGAATGTCCAATTCGAATGGACAGCAGAATGCAATAATGCATTCGAATATCTTAAAAGAGAATTAATGAAACCAACATTATTACAGTACCCAGATTTCGACAAAGAATTTTGCATAACAACCGATGCTAGTAAACAGGCATGCGGAGCGGTACTTACACAAGATCACAATGGTCAACAACTCCCAGTGGCATACGCTTCAAGAATGTTCACTCAAGGTGAAAGTAATAAGTCCACTACAGAACAAGAATTAACGGCCATTCATTGGGCCATAAATCATTTTCGACCATACATATATGGCAAGCATTTCATGGTAAAAAGCGATCATAGACCATTGTCATACCTATTCTCTATGAAAAATCCAAGTTCAAAACTCACTCGTATGAGGCTGGATTTAGAAGAGTATGACTTTACTGTAGAATATCTTAAGGGGAAAGATAACCATATTGCGGACGCCTTGTCTCGCATAACAATAAAAGATCTGAAAACAATCAACAGAGAAATATTAAAAGTTACCACCAGATCAAAAGCTAAACAGGAAAATTCCTGTAAAGACGAAGCAATTGTCAAAATACAAGAGGAAAAAGAGCAAACAATAGAAAAGCCCAAAGTCTATGAAGTTGTCAATAATAATGACACAAAGAAATATGTTTTAATCAAAATAGATAAACACAAGTGTTTATTAAAACGAGGAAAAACAATTGTTTCACGCTTTGATGTTGATGACTTGTATTCTAATGAAACATTTGATCTAAATCAATTCTTTCAAAGGCTTATTTCAAAAGCCGGAATGCATAAAATAACAAAAATGCGAATATCACCAAGTGAACAGATGTTCCAATTTGTATCACTAAATGAATTTAAAATAAAGGGCAACCGAGTACTCGAAAAAGTAGAACTAGCTATTCTACAAAAGGTGATAATTATAGACAAAAATGACGAAGCTCAGATTAAAGAAATTTTGACAAAATTCCATGATGATCCGATAGAAGGAGGCCACACTGGTATTTCGCGAACCCAGTCAAAAATCAAAAGATTTTATTATTGGCCCCAGATGACCAAGACAATTTCAAAGTATGTAAAGACTTGTTTGAAATGACGACAAGCAAAAATTACAACACATACGAAAACTCCATTAACATTGATGCCAACGCCAGCAACAGCATTTGATACTGTTTTAATTGATACCATTGGTCCACTACCGAAATCGGAAGACGGAAATGAGTATGCAGTTACAATCATATGCGATCTAACCAAGTTTTTAGTCACTATTCCAACACCGAATAAAAGTGCTAAAACAGTTGCAAAGGCTATATTTGAATCATTTGTACTGAAGTACGGTCCAATGAAGACGTTCATTACAGATCAAGGTACGGAATACAAAAATTCACTTATGAATGAATTATGCAAATATATGCATATAGAAAATCTAACATCTAGCGCTCACCATCATCAAACTTTAGGAACAATAGAAAGAAGCCACCGAACTTTTAATGAATATATACGTTCATACATATCGGTTGACAAAAGTGATTGGGACATTTGGTTACCATATTTCACTTATTGCTTCAATACAACACCCTCAATAGTCCATGACTACTGCCCATACGAACTAGTATTTGGCAGACTACCCAGACAATTCAAAGATTTCAGTAAGATAAACAAAATAGACCCAATATACAACTTAGATGACTACTCTAAAGAGCTTAAATGCAGACTAGAAATGTCGTACAACAGAGCAAGAAGAATGTTAGAAAAAGCAAAAGCGGATAGAAAATTAAGATATGATAGGAATACAAATAATTTAGAATTAAAAATAGGAGATAAAGTATTACTTAGAAAAGAAACAGGTCATAAGTTAGATAAAAGATACGAAGGTCCTTATGACGTAGTAGATATAGGAATAAATGATAATATAACCATTAAAACAGGAAGTAAGAAACAACAAATAGTACATAAAGATAGGCTAAAAAAAGCACAAATAGAATGAAAAAAAAAAGGGCAATCAATGCCAAACCTTTCATAATAAAACTTAAATAACGGCCTGATCAGCCAAAACAATATAACAAAGACATAGATATAATCGAATTTTTATTAATTCAAAATACATACATATTTTTTCTTTATTCATTTAAAAATTCTATATCATAAATAATGTTAATTCATTAAAAATAATATTTAAGTAATTTTTATTTTTGATAGAAAATAACTTCATTTCTTTACGTTATTTTAAAAAAGGGGGGAGGTGTAGTATGTGCATATATCGAGGGTACACTGTACCTATAAATACACAGCAACACTTAGTTGCATTGCATAAATAAATAACCCAAGTGAGCGTGATATAAGATCACCCATTTATGCATCAAGCTAAGTCAGCATTCCCACGCTGGCCGCTGGCCATATATGCGCATAAGCTCTCTCTCTCATATATAACATATATATACGCTGCTCTTCTGCCGCTGTCGACGGCGGCGCAGTCGACAGCTTTCTTATGTATTTAGGCTAAGATCAATTTTGATGAACAATAAAGTTTGAGTTTCGAAGAACAATCTAAAAATGACTGACGTGCTTGCCTGGCGTTGATCGATGTATTACAGCAAATTAGTTGGTAAAAGAATTAACAATGTAGTGATGTTGAAAGGTATTGGCAATGGTAGTATTTGTAGCACATTGCAGATACTTAGTAACGTAATAATTAACAATCATTGTATCGAAATATTGTTTCATGTCTTGAATGACATATATTTGAAAAATGACATAATTATTGGTCGTGAAGTATTGTTTCCAGAATTTAATGTTATAATATCACCTGCTAAATTTGAAATTGTCAGAGCAAAAACTGTAAACTATTGTTCTAATGATGAGAAATTTTCTGAGTTAAATACTGATCTTGTTGGTGAAGACAGAGATAAACTAAAAAGCTTAGTGGAAAAATACTCAAAATCTTTTATTGCCGGAATTCCATTGACCAGAGTTAGCTCGGGAGAAATGAAAATTAAATTAGTTGACCCAAAAAGAACTGTTCAAAGACGACCATATAGACTTAGCCCAAATGAAAGGGAATTAGTGCGAGACAAAATTAATGAATTATTAGAGTCTAACATTATAAAACTAAGCTGTTCACCTTTTGCAAGTCCCATAATGTTAGTCAACAAAAAGGACGGCTCTCATCGTTTGTGTGTTGATTATAGAGAATTAAATACTAATACGGTATCAGACAGATACCCCTTGCCCCTTTTATCAGACCAAATAGCGAGACTTCAGGGAGCGAAATATTTTTCATGTCAGGACATGGCAAGTGGATATTATCAAATTCCATTACACCCAGATTCAGTAGAGTGTACAGCTTTGGTCACCCCAGATGGACAATATGAATTCTTGGCAATGCCGTTTGGGCTCAGAAATGCTCCATCTGTTTTCCAGCGTACAGTAATGCAAGCTCTCGGAGACCTTGCAAATAAATTTGAAGTCGAAAAGTGAAGCTTTAGAAAGGTTGCAGATTACTCTTGATTGTCTCACAAAAGCTGTTGAAAGAAACAGTAGCGCAATTGTTGAAGCTGTTGAAAGAGACAGTAGCGAAATTGTTGAAGCTGTCGAAAGAGACAGTAGCGAAATTGTTGAAGCTGTTGAAAGAGTCAGTAGCGAAATTGTTGAAGCTGTTGAAAGAGACAGTAGCGAAATTGTTGAAGCTGTTGAAAGAGAAAGTAGCGAAATTGTTGAAGCTGTTGAAAGAGACAGTAGCGAAATTGTTGAAGCTATTCAAAGAGACAGTAGCGAAATTGTTGAAGCTGTTGAAAGAGACAGTAGCGAAATTGTTGAAGCTGTTGAAAGAGACAGTAGCGAAATTGTTGAAGCTGTTGAAAGAGACAGTTGCGAAATTGTTGAAGCTGTTGAAAGAGACAGTAGCGAAATTGTTGAAGCTGTTGAAAGAGACAGTAGCGAAATTATTGAAGCTGTTGAAAGAGACAGTAGCGAAATTGTTGAAGCTGTTGAAAGAGACAGTAGCGAAATTGTTGAAGCTGTTGAAAGAGACAGTAGCGAAATTGTTGAAGCTGTTGAAAGAGACAGTAGCGAAATTGTTGAAGCTGTTTAAAGAGACAGTACCAAAATTGTTGAAGCTGTTGAAAGAGACAGTAGCGAAATTGTTGAAGCTGTTGAAAGAGACAGTAGCGAAATTGTTGAAGCTGTTGAAAGAGACAGTAGCGAAATTGTTGAAGCTGTTGAAAGAGACAGTAGCGAAATTGTTGAAGCTGTTGAAAGAGACAGTAGCGAAATTGTTGAAGCTGTTGAAAGAGACAGTAGCGAAATTGTTGAAGCTGTTGAAAGAGACAGTAGCGAAATTGTTGAAGCTGTTGAAAGAGACAGTAGCGAAATTGTTGAAGCTGTTGAAAGAGACAGTAGCGAAATTGTTGAAGCTGTTGAAAGAGACAGTAGCGAAATTGTTGAAGATGTTGAAAGAGACAGTAGCGAAATTGTTGAAGCTGTTGAAAGAGAAAGTAGCGAAATTGTTGAAGCTGTTGAAAGAGACAGTAGCGAAATTGTTGAAGCTGTTGAAAGAGACAGTTGCGAAATTGTTGAAGCTGTTGAAAGAGACAGTAGCGAAATTGTTGAAGCTGTTAAAAGAGACAGTAGCGAAATTGTTGAAGCTGTTGAAAGAGACTCCCAGAAACTATTCAAATTTTATTTGCCGCATCACTGCGTTTTAAAGGAAGTCAGCACAACAACTAAACTGCGTGTTGTCCTTGATGGCTCTGCCAAAACTTATTCTGGATACTCTTTAAACGAAATCCGCATGGCAGGCCCCACTTTGCAGCTCAAACTGTTTCACACTTTGTTACAGCTATCACAATACAATTTGATAAATTTGCTACGCAAGCCTCTAACATTTTGATAGGAGATAGTAAGTCTTGTAGTTAGTTTTTTGAAGAGGAAGAAGATGAAGAGGCGGATGGTGCAGTGGTCTGGCCACGTGAGGGAAGTTTAATTCCCACGGGCACCTTTTTCTTATTTTTGATCTTAGCTTCAAACTCTTTTACCACCATACTATCCGTCCAAAAATCACCCGAACATATGGTCGATAAGAGCTCGTTTGGGACAGATATCTTGAAAGATGATATGTCCCTAGCGTAAGAGAAGTTAAATTTTTCCACTTTTATATTATCGGCTTTTGTTTTGTCTTGTATATAAGACAATACATCCGACGATGTTTGATCAGGGGAAAGCCGAGAAACAAAAATTTGTTTCTTTAGTGGAACCACCGCGAGGGGTTTTGGCCCTGCAGATTGTATTTCTGAAGCGCCAACTTGTGCCGGTAGTCCGGACTCAATGTTCCCTTGTGGTGGTAAACTAATCGAGACAGGAGGTCCGTCCCCCTCCGTCCCCGGCAGCGCTACCAGCTCCGACGCGCAGAGAGCGCCATCCCGCTGCACCTCGTCCGGTCCGGATTTCCCGCACTCCGCCACCAGCCCCAGTCGCCAACAATCGTCCGCGTCCGAAGGTCTCCGTCGCGTCTCCGGCGGTGGCAACGGGGCAGCAGCAGGCTGTCCCCATTCTGCCTACAGCCATCGTCGTGCTGGACACGGGCTCGAAGACCTTCGAGACCGGGGCCATGATCGACCCATGCATGCCGGTGAGCAGCATCGACCGGTCGGTGGCGGCTGCGTTCCGGCTGCCCATCGCCCGGCTGGGAGGCGACGAGGTCTGCTCGGTGACACTCCGGTCCCGAGCAAGCACCTTCCGACTCAACGTCTTCCTGAAGGTCGAACCCAGCCTAAGGATCCGGACACCCATCCGAGCTCTGAGCGACGCCGCCAGGGCCAAGTTTGACGGTGTTCGTCTCGCGGACGAGCGCTTCCACCGGCCGGCCTCCATCTCCCTCGTGTTGGGATCAGATGTATATGCCAACTTGATCCAACCGGGGTTCCTAAAAATTGAGGATGGGTTGCCCGTCGCGCAGAACACGGTGTTCGGATTGACCGTTTCTGGAGCGTGCACGGAATGAAGAGGCCGATCCTGCTGTCTAGCCGGCCAGGGATACCTTTGCCTACGCAAGGGGGGGGGGGGGGGGGGGGGGGGAGAATGTTCACGCCAGAAGGGCGCAAACAGTTGAGCGGCAGTGTAAGCGGCCAATGCTTGTACTCGAAGCTCCTCCACGGCTCGCAAGCACCGCTGCTCGCGCTCTCCTTCTCTCCTCTCGCTCTCCTCCCTTCCCGCAAGCTATTCACCACTCCGCGGTCCCGCGGTATTACCACTGTTAGTGTTAAGGTAGTCTTAAGTTACATGTGCGCGAATAAAGTACGGAATTTTCGTGAAGTCGATCCCGAGTGTTTCATTTCAGGGAGAATCAGCAGCAGTCGCAGCAACCACAACCACAGCAATTTTTCCGCCCACTCCACTTCAATGTGGAATAACTATGTTAAATATTAGTGTTAGTAGGATCTAATTATGTAATAGAAAAGATAAAATCGATTGCTTTAATAGCGGCAGAGAGTCAAGATTACAGATAATAGGATTAAGTCTATTATAGTCAGAACATAAAACTCTGTAAGGGTCATGCAACTCATAATTAGATCTACAATGATTTAAGATAAGGGGTATATAGTTTCTAGTGACTCTACTTGGAACCGAGAAGTTAAGCCGACTAATCAAGTCGGGACTCTCAACATCCCCACGAATAAGCTTACAAATAAAGACTGTTCCAAGCATAGTTCTACGGTTAGCTAGGGATGGTAAATTAATTAAAAGTAGTTTACTGGAATAAGGAGGTAATATATGGTTTGCATCCCAATTTAGGCGCCGCAAGGCAAAAAGTAAGAAGTTTTTTTGGACCGATTCAATGCGGTCCGAGTGGACTGCGTATTGTGGACTCCAAAAAGGTGATCCGTACTTGAGAATCGGACGGACTAACGAAATAAATAAGGTTTTAGTCAAGTAATGGTCTTCAAATTCCTTAGACCACCTTTTTTTAATACCAAGCACACCCCTGGCCTTATTGACAATAGACGAAATATGGTCAGAAAATTTTAGTTTTGGGTCCAGAAGAACACCAAGATCATCAACTCGTGTTATTCTGTCCAGAGAGCACCCACTTAGAGTGTAAGTCGTGCGTATTGGGTTGGCACGACAAAAGGTCATAACTTTACACTTGGAGCCATTTAAGTCTAATATGTTATCACGGCACCATATTTGAAATCGGTCTAGATCGGATTGTAAGTCCAAATGGCAAGGAGTGTCCTTGTACTGGAGGCATAATTTAACATCGTCTGCGTACATAAGTACACGCGAATGTTTTATTATTAAGGGGAGGTCGTTAATGAATAAGGTAAAAAGAAGCGGACCAAGATGGCTCCCTTGTGGGACACCGGATGTGACTCGGAGAATAGAAGATAACGAATTTTTAAAGAGAACTTGTTGTGTCCTGCCATTCAGATAGCTTGAAATCCAATTTAGAAGATCAACAGGGAAACCTATAAGATCAAGTTTTTTTATTAGAAGGTAATGATTAACAGAGTAAAATGCTTTACTAAAATCAGTGTAGATGACATCTGTTTGAAGATTATTTTTGAAACCCTGTATTACGAAAGAAGTTAGCTCCAAGAGGTTAGTGGTTGTAGATCTGCGTTTCATAAAACCGTGTTGACACGGTGATATGATTGATCTACAAAGGTGCTGCAAATGAGGAGTGATAACATTTTCGAAAAGTTTTGGGATAGCCGACAATTTAGAGATTCCTCTGTAATTGCTTGCATCCAGTTTGCTACCTTTTTTGTGAAGACGAATCACAAAGGACTCCTTCCATATATGAGGGAATTGTGAAGATTCCAAAGATAAGGTAAACAGTTTCAGTAGAGGCTTGCACAAGGCTTCCGCACAGAATCTGAGCACACAGCCAGGGATTCCATCGGGACCTGGCGAATAGACCGGTTTAACACGCTGAAGATCGTTAAGCAGTGAGCTTTCGTTTATAGTGGGGCAAAATATTAGATTCGACTGAGATACCGCGTAAGAGTATGGCTGTTCGGAATGAGGTAAAGTTGAATATGTTGTTTGAAAAAACTTGGCGTATAGATCGGCTATTTCCTGATCCGATGTAACGGTAGTGTTTTCAAAAAATAGCGAGGAAGGGTAAGAACTTGTTTTTCGCTTAGTGCTAACGAAATTATAAGACTGTTTCGGATCCTGTGCAAACTGGAACTTACAACGGTTTAAATAATTTTTGTAGCACTGATCATTAAGCACGGTAAAGTTTAACCGAGCGCTAAATA